>NW_010234447.1:0-15187 GCF_000690775.1 Eurypyga helias
CCTTCCCAGGCCTTCGGAGGGACCCTCCAGCAGAGCATCTTTGTAGATTTAAAGTAATTTGGTAATCCTAAAGGATATCCATATAGCAGCGTGCTTGCTGCAGCCACAAATGATGGGAGCCACGTGTATTTCCAAACCCAGGAAAACACCGTCTAAAATTAATTAATGATAGGATCGACGTTCAACTTTGTGCGTTGCTACAGCCTTTGCCAGCTCTTGGTTCCTTTAATTTCTTTACAGGGTTGAGATCGAATTTGCACCATACCCCGGCATCAGTGAATTCATGTGATTCCACAGTTTAAAAAAAGAGGTTTCCAAGTAATCATTGTTGTGTCATCTAACGTGCTACTGTGGTTATTTCTGTAAGTCGCCATAACGTTTTTTCGGCGGAAGCTTACAGTATCCTTGTTTTTTGAACAGTGTCGTTCCACATGTGCATCCCGAGCAAAGCAAAAACAGGCACAGGAGGTCGGCGTCAGAAGAGGCACGGACGTCTGCAGGTCTGTAATAGCTACAGTTCTGTCAGCTGGTGTTCACTGGACACAGCCCATCTGATGAGAGCCTTTTTTTGTTTTTAATGTTTAATTAGCTAAAATACAGGGCTTTGCAGATTCGCATTCAGCATCTTTGATCCAATCCTGGATGTTAACATGGGATTACATCGTCCTGTTTGGGTGGATTTGGTATCTTTGTTGCCATCTCATCAGGAATTCTGATTTTTCTTAGTGCCATGCCTGCTATTTTTTTTTAACCAAAATCAATGCATCCTTGCTGCCATCTCTCATGTCTCTGCTGTTTTTTTCAGATATGCAGCTGCCACAAGTCAGCCAGGAAAATCCCTGTACTTTATGATCTCTCACCTTTGCTTGTGGCAGCTGCAGTTGTTTCAGTTACCTCATTACATAAAGGAGTTTACTGGATTGTTTTTGCCATCTTAAACTTCAATGGCAGCAAGGATCTAATCAATGCCTTTTGTTCCGTTCAACCCATTACAGTATCTTTCCATTTCGGAATCGTTGGAAGTAGGTAATAGTGATGTTGTCACCTAAGTACCTTCAGTTGTATTTGTTCATACGTGCCAGGTGCCTAGCTAAATTATGCCCTTATATACACATAAGCGGCTTTGCTGGGTGTACAGGGGAAAAAGAGAACACCAATTTGTCATGCAAAGCTTTTCCTGGCGTTAATTTTGCAACTCAAGGTCCACCGTTCCAGACTGGCACTTGAAGAGGGGTGGAGCGTCATCTTTTTAATTAAATTTGCTACGGAATTAAGAAACGGAACAAACATGTCATCTTACCATGTCCTTCTGTATATGGATAGGACTTTAATGGATTAGTACTGGGCTTCAACTGAAGAGCTGAAAAGGCTAATGAATTATTTCAGAGAACAGTATGAAGTCTGTCTTTCTTAAACGTTGACTTAAAGGACAGTTATTAGCCATAAACGGCTTTCACAGCTGTTCATTAGGTTAGGTGGAGCTAGGAAAGCTGGCAAAACAGCCTGAACAAATTCAAAAAAGGAATATGGGTGGAAAAGAAGAGGTTCATCTTGGAAACATTGGTAGAGCCTTAGGAAAACATTCAACAAGAGGAAGAAACCTTCAGTATCAACATGAAGGAGTGAAAGTGGACAGTAAAATAAGTATGGTCTTACGGAACAGTGTATAATAAAGCCCACGGAATTTGAGCCTCTGTGTGAAGGATCCCATCACTGAGGAAGGAACTAATAGACTTTCTCTTCCGCTTCTTTGGCATGACTACCCTGTGCATACTACTTAACTAGGTCATGCCTGGGATATTTTTGGGAATCTTCCTGTTAGAAAATTACACCAAAGGGAATTTAAAGAGGAGCAATTAAAATAATTAGAGAGATGGAGGGATTGATTTATGAGACAAGATCAAAAGAGCTGGAATATTAAAACATGTTTCACAAATGCTGTGGAGTTTGGATGACTTCATATTGTTAAGATTAGCACAGGCTACATGGAAAGAGCTTATTCAGTGTAAAAGATTACGTGCATATTTTGAAACCAGTAGAGACTGCAAAAGTAGGTGCAACAATGAAAAAAAGGTTGAGACATCAGTGTTTGCCAGTGGAAAGCTTTGTGCTGAAAAGCAAGGGCAGAGGCCCTACCCTCTACAGGTAGATTGGACAGATTAGATAAAAGACAGGGGCTGACTGGAACAATCTTGCACTGGGAAAACATTGGAAAAAAGGCCTTGCATGGTATGCAATAGCCTGCACTAGAGGTGAGTTTTAGCCTGCATCGCCTCTGTTCTCCGTAGAGGTCCATGGTGAACTGAAATACCAAGTGTTCATGTCTCAAGGTTTTTCAAGCAGAATATAACAGCATTTTTAACCAGGGGCTCCCAGTTCATCTTCCCTGGCTGCATCCACCTGTGTGCATTGGCCTGAAAATATTTCAGCTGCAAATGCCATAATCCAAAGTTTGCCTCAGTTAAAAAGAACTTTCTCTCATAAGCAGCTGAGAAATATCCTTTAACAAGATTTTTACCTCATGTTTATTAACTTTCCAGCAAACTTAAGGTCTTTTTGAGGCCTACTTAGGGTGCACTTGGATCGCTTCAAGTTAGTAATCCTTATTTTCTTGAATGGCTAAACAAGTTTCTAAAGTGATGACACATTTGAGACAGCGAGTTCACAAAGGTTGTGTTAGCACTTGTTTAGGAATACCTGTATACCTATCTCATAGGTAGGCTTTGTCACTCGTGAATAATGTGGTCATCTCACAATGCTAATTAAAACCTTGAAATCAAATATACCCATTTAAAATACATGAGCACACAGAGGTTCTTTCCCCACGCCTCATTCTATATATTCAAAATATCGTTAAACATAATCAATTTATGCTGAGCAGAGGCATTTATACAGTACAATTAAAAAAGCAGCTCAGCATGTGCAAACCTGTAGCCCTGTGCTGAAGCGACTGCTAGAAGATAGTACCAAAATGGGATAAGGAGGGTCTGCAAGCAAAATAGGGTTGGAGTTTGATGGAGACACTTGAAATTAGTTTAATCACCTTCCCTGTTTATGCATCATATTGGGTTAGTTGGTTTTGTGTTTTTTTTTCCCTCGACGGTTTTGTTTGTTTGTTTGTTAAATAAAAACACAGCTCTAGTCCTTTAGTAACTGCTTATAATTGATTGAAGTCATGGTAATGTGGGAGGGGTAGGAAAGGAAAGATAATACTTCCTTTTGGAAAAATCTTATGGGGGGGAAAAGGGTCTTGTAAGTTAATGGTTGTTCTTAGAAAATTATTTAAGGTAAGAATGTGATACCACAATTATGACTAAAGATGAAATTCACCTTTTTGCAAAGTAGTGTTATATAAGACAAATTAATGTTTTCTAGGGGTGAGCATCTGTTCAATACAGCTAAGAAAGCTAGAACTCAGTATTCTAATGAATTTACTTCTTTCATTCTTATTTCTACTTTTGTGTCTGAGCATGTTACTGTTTACTAAAACAAATACTCTTTATCTCCCCATTCTTGGATGCTCACAATCAAATATCTAGGCTTGCTGGGGCATTGCTCTGGAGACTTGAAAAAAAACATAGCAAACTGTCTCTTTCAAATTAAATTTAGACAGTGTGGAGCCTACATCTTACAGGAAACCATGAAAAAAAAATCTCAAACTTTAAAAAGAAGTGTATTGAGTTGAACAAGGAAACATATTCAAGTAGATTACAAGATGTGTAAAAATTTTTTTTTAAATTTTTTCCTTTAAGTTCTGCAAACAAGGACCCTGGAGAGTCAAATTATATCATAGGATGTAAGACTTCTCCCAGAACAAGAGAACAATTTCAGGAAGTTTTAGTGAACTCAGATAATAGTTAATTGCTTAAATAAGTGCTACTATAAATTACATCAGCTATTATACCCTCTGCTTTTTGAGAGTCCTTCGCTGAATTTCAGCCAGAGTGCTCCCCTTGAACCCTTATGGTGGGATTTCCTTCAATCCAAAGAGACCCCAGGTTGTCTCTTTTGGGCAGAGGTTATTCACCATGGAGGTGAGACCACAGGGCCAGTGGCCCCAGGATCTGGCTTACCCTGCACACCTTTGGGGACACCCTGGTTGTGCAGGTCACTAATCACTCACACACACTAATCAGGTTTCAAGCTTGACAGAAACTAACAACTTAATTTGATAACACTGAGAAGTAGCCATGGAAACCACTAACAGACCATTCCTTACCTTTGCCTCCCTGCCAGCATCCTCTAAGCTTAGCCCAGGGTTGTACCTCTAACCTGCACATAGTTGGGGGGCTTGGGGTTTTTCTTCTTACCTGCCAAAATGCCACAGGCCTGACAGAGTGTCTTTCTATGTTTCTCTGTACGTGTTTGACTGTACAATAGAATTCCCCAGAACCCATCACGTGACACAGCAAAGCGTGGTTAAGCTTTTCCTTGGCATCTGTGTCATCTCTCAGAACAGCTACACCCTATAAGCAGTCCATTTTGGTGTTTGAAAATACCCCTTGATAAACCTTTTTATAACTTCTACCAGATGACCTGCCCCACTCCCCCTTCACCCCCAGCCATCTTCTGATCCCAGTTCATCAGGTGATTCCCAATCCCACATCAAATGATTGTTATCTTGGCCTTCTTTATCGTGCCTGTCACGTAGTCCAGGTATATCAGACATCTTCAGAGATCAATAGGGCCTCCTAGTACTGCTCTTCCTTTATGGCCTATGCTGTGGAAGTTATGTTTGACAGCTACATCAGCTTGTTGTTAGAATATCTTAACCACCCCCACGTGGTGCCTTACAGACCCAGCTACAGGACAGGGCCTGTGGTTCACAATCAAAAAGAACTTAACAGAAAAAAAGTAGGAATTTGATGCCTTGTTTCCTTGTATGTGAAGCAGAATGATGGCAAGCTCAGGTGAGGTCAGAACACCAGTGCTGGGGGTGGCTACATGCAATAGGGTTGGGACTTCAGGACAGCCCGCTCCTCATTTCCACCAGCAATAGAAGAGTCTTTTTTCTGTTATCATAAGCTAGTTTTGTTGTTGTTGTTGTTGTTTTCCCTGTTCTCCTTCTGTTTTGTCCTCTATTTCCTAGTACTTACAGTCACAAAAACAGTCCATTTTCCCAATCCAGCCAAGTCACACCATCTTGTCTATTGATTGATCATTTCTCATGTTGTACAGGTGACTGCAGGAAGAGGTGTGCCTCTGGATATCAAAAAAACACCATAAACAGGTACATGCCCAGTGGTTTTTGTCACAGCACTCTGTATCCAGGGGACAGTATTCTCCTTTCTTTTGATCATGATTAGCAGTTACAGTTGAAATAATCTAAAACTGAAATGGAACCAATGAAACCTTAAAAAAAAAAAAATTGGTCAGGGAGAGAGGATTTATTTTTATAACTTTCAGAACTCTGTAAGTGAAGGGAAAATATACATGGGTTGATAATTTATAACCCTAGCCTTGCATAACATGAAGGAAATGCTATTTTTTTAATTTAAAATGCTTATAGGGAGAGAAGGAGGGAAGTCCTGCACAGAGAAGAATGGGTGGTAAATTGATTAAAATTAGTTATAAATTCATCCATGCAGCAATAGGAGGCAGTAAAACAGATGACCAAGAGAGAGGCAGTGTAAAAAGACAGTGGAAAAGATGTTTTACCTGAAGCACAGACCAATAATACTTACCTTACTCTATACACATGTTGTACAATACTGTTGCTCATAACGTTGTTCCTTTTAGTTATCTTTTCTAATTCCTTTTTGAGTGATGATGCCTCAGTGTAAATCTCTGTGAGAAATGCTGGTAAATGATAATGTGGGGTTTTTTTCTCATATCTGTATTATGCACTGGGTTCAGGGCTTCTTATATGGAATGCTCTTGCCACAAAGTCAGACTTACTGCTGACTTCAAGGGAGCCAAAATTTCAGTGTTCGATGCACTGCAGACAGGATTAGATTAATACTCTGTTACATGGTCGTTTGCTTTTCCAGGCAGAATTGTACATAATTGCATTCAGAATATAAAACCAAGAATGAACAAAATGCCAATAAATCATACTAACTACAATGAAGTCACACACATGCTGTCATAACTCTGTAAGGGGTTTTAGTTTATGTTCACTAGGTCAGCTTTTTTATTATAAGCAGAGGCATTACCATCTTGCCTGTCATGAGTGAACCTTTTGGTTGCAAGTGCAATACAAATTCCAAGTAAAAAGATGGTCTCTCCCTCAAAGGGATTTCCAGATTAAATAAAGGTGCCTGTCTGAAGTCAGTGTAGAACAGCTGTTCCATATCAGGCTCTGCCATGAGCCCTGCCTGTGAAGCTCATCTCATCTAACTTCAGGTGTCCACAGTCCAGAAGTCTGTATTTGATCTGGTTCTCTTGACAGCCCTCACACAACCAGCAGAGAGCCAATCTTAAGATGCATTTCATCTCACCTCACCCTGCAGTAGGTGTCTAAATCAGATCAGATAAATTGTGCTCTGCTTCTCTCTGTTGACTCCGAACAGTTCAGGTGAATTCCAGTCTGGCATTCCACATCAATGGAGTGCTTTGCACAGACTAAATGAATTTCCTTCTATTCAGAGATATTCTCAACATGGAATAAGGGTTGCCATGTGGGGAGTTAGAGCAACGATTACTCTTTAAAAGTTTGCTCCTTAGCTGAAACTTATGCACAAACTTCCCCATTTTCTATTGCAAATAAGAAACAAGATGTGATTAGGAAAGAGAGATGAGTTTTCCAGGGGAAAAAAACAATACAGTAAGACAATACTGAGATGAACTCAGGAGGCCATGATCTCATTTTACTGGCGGCCAGACAATTTTTGAGTTTATTAAAGGCATCGCAGAAAAAAGTTGGAAAATTTTTGTCAAGGACTGTCACTATTCACAGGCAGTTCCTCTAAGGTGTTGTCAGGTAACATCTAATTACAAATCGGTATTTTTAAATGCAAGCTAATTAAATCGAAAGGTAATATAATCAAAAGAATATAACTCAGAGTGATTGAACTATAGGCCACCTAAATACTTTCACAGTCAGAAGTACAGTGAATAGACTAAACTTGGAGAAACAGACAAAAATTTAGTTAATCCTTCAAAACTTACAGAGAATATATTAAACCTATTGATAGTGTAAAAGATGAATGTAAAATGTCTTGTGTAGTTCGATACCAAAACTGCACCAGAATGCAATAAAGTTGTAGTTCGTACTACTTACAGCAAAGGGACTTTTGGAATTGACATAAACATTTTAGCCTAAACCAGCCTGTTACCATAAAATATAAAATTTATGCGTCTTTGCAACCTAAAGATTTTTCAAATACCATGAACTTGGTTGCAGAGTTTGGTCCTCACTGTTGCTAGCTCAATCTTTCCTAAAATGTCTCAGTCAATGCTTTAAGAGAAAGAAATGTGGTCTAATCGGAGCATTAGGTCAAAAGTCAGGAGATCAGTGTTTTAATTCTTAAACTGCTGCTGATTATTCCACCTTGGATAAATTAGAACCTATCCAAAAAAGTGGTAACTACTTTCCTTCTCTATTAGTTTGTAAGCCCACGAGGACAGAAACTGTTTCAGCTGTGATGTTTTTAAAAATGCAAATTCAACAGCTAATTGTGAATTTCTCTTGGAGACAAGGTATTTGATATTCTACATAAATTTTCCATAATGCTTCTTTATTTCTTGCCTTCTTTATCTGAATAATTCCTGAGACAGTCTTTAATATATTCTCCAGTTACTTAACCATTAGGTTAAGATATTTCTTTTTCTTTTTCCCCTATTTTTCTTTCATTACTCTGATACTTTTGAACTGAAAGAACTTCTGATGAACATGACACATGTAGCTATTGTTAATGATCAAGCAGTTGTTCAAAAGATAACAAGTAGTTTGCATAGAGGTTTTGGCTGCAACAGTTAAGGAATGACTACTATTGCCAGCAATGTTAACCTAGAATACAAGAAAATCAGAAAATTAATCATACAGGAATGCTTACCATGTGCAGAGTTCAAATGCAATTTTCTTTTTTTCTTTCTTCCCAGCATCATAATCGTGGAAGGTTTTTTTCCAAGAGGTGAGAGGTGAAAATCTTGAGAGGCAAGATTTTCAAATACTTAGAGGGATTTCGGATAGGAACTGCAGCTACATTATACTGGTACCCCCTGAGTATAATTTGCAAAGGCAGGGCTTCTCAGTACCAGTTCTATTTTGACTTTCAGGCTGAAAATGGTGACAGAAATGCAGACTTCCAAAATGAGACAGAGCACAAGAATTTCTTATACAAAGATCAAAACATTCATTTCCTCTGTCTGGACAAAACTAGAAGAAAAAACTCCCTTGATGAGAGTTATGTCACAGCATAGGCAGTGAAGATGACAGTTGTTTCAATAAACAAAGGTGTAAGATTGCTCGGCTACATAAAGAAAAGCTATTCATACAGGGTTCTGTAATTTAGGACTTCAAATATCTTACGCAAAAACATGCATTTCTTTTTTCTTTTTTAAAGTTTATTAATTCAGAGTCTTACTTTTGTGAGTGTATGAATCATGAAAGGAGCAAGTAGCTATTTTATTTCCTGTAAGGCCCCAGTCCCAACTTTACTGCCATGACATGCAAAATTACAAATGGCCATGACTAGGTAGTCTCCTTAGAATTTCTGGTTTGCAAACACTTTCATTTTTTCAATTAAATCTTGATAGAAAGGTTGCTTTTATGACCTAAAGCAGACGGTGGGTCATTGAGTTTGGTCTGGCTCCTATGCTTTCGGTGCTTTGTTGGAATTGTTTCAGCACAGGGGTTCAGTTGTAAGAAGAAAAGAATGTATTGTCATACCTGCGGGGTGTTAGAAATCATGGTTAGGTTTCTCTTCTGATCTAGGCAGGGATATGGTGGCATTGAGTTTGTAGTCTGATGAATTCAAGCAACAAGCTGCTCTGTTCTGAGTGCTCACCTCTTTTTCTGTTTTGCCCTGTTTTCAAGGGCTACATCTACCAAAGCCTACAACACCATGTCTTCTTGTGCCAGAGAGCTCAAGTTGGTGCCTTGCCAATGCCAAAACACACTGACTCAAAAAGACATTTGAGAATGCTGAAATGAAACTTCTGGAATATATTTTTCTTCTCGATTCCTGTTTTAAAGTATACACTATTGTAATTCTATTCATCACATACTCAAACTAACACATCCCATGTAACAATAAACAATACTGAACTGCCAGCCTTTAACTGTTGCTGTTTGCTTAGGAAGCGTGTGAGAGCTAATGTGAAAGCGTATTAATTCATTTTTTTGACCAACATATGATGAATAACAGATTTTGCAATAAAAATGGTTCAGGAAAAGACAAGAGTCATTTTCTGTGTGACAGCCACTTTTGACTGTGTCAAACAAAGCCATAAAATTTAACTTTAGGCAATATGTCATGCATACTTTTTGGAACAAAATCACGCAGTTGCCTGACTCTTTTCTTTCAGAATTCTTTTCCACAGATTTTTTTACACTCTGACATGGCTACGCCATGCCACTGCAAGCCGCTGACACAAGGAGCCCAGGGGTCTCCTGGAAAATGAGACCAATTGTCTTTTGTGTTACGGGCAGTTGCGTGCAGCCAGACTTAGCGCGGAGCTTTGCTGGCTCCAGCACCGTAAGAGTGTAGAAGCAGCGTACAGCTCTGCTTTCCCACACACTGTCCTGCGTTGAAACTATTCAGCTGGATTAGAAGACCTGGCCTTAAGAGATAAAAGCTTATCGTGTCATAAACCAGACATGAGTAATGATGTTTGAGCGCCTCATGCCTATCTGATCTGCAGAAACATTATTTGCTGCAGCGCTTTGCAATGGTATTGAAACAACCTCCGTAGGATGACTCTGGAGGGGGACGCAGTAGAGTTGCAGGAGGAAGCCAGGATGGTCGGAGGAAATACTAGCAAGCATTTACTTACTCTTTAAACCTTACTCGTTAAGTATTCGGCTTCCCTGAAAATAGGTTCTTCTCAGCTTTCTTACTGTTGGACCCCTTCTTCTAGTTATGAGACAGCACGATGATGATTTTTCAGGGTAAACCTAAGGGACTCTCTTAGTTTCTTAAATTTCTTGGCAAGAGAACAAGTCAGTTTTTACTAAGCGTATAGGACTGTTTAGATTACTGACCATTTGGCAACAAATTGGCTTTACTTTCAATGGGTTTTATTTTTCTGTTGTTTTTTGTTTCTCATTCATGGATAATATCAACCTAAAAATACATTATTTTTTTCTTTTTATATATATGTTTTGTTTAAAATT
Organism: Eurypyga helias; assembly: GCF_000690775.1. NCBI lineage: Eukaryota > Metazoa > Chordata > Aves > Eurypygiformes > Eurypygidae > Eurypyga > Eurypyga helias. Next base: position 10,280 of record NW_010234447.1, read on the forward strand.
AAAATGGTACTTTTTGATGGGAAAGGGACCATAGTTTTCTGCTTTTAGGTAGTATTTCTAGTCAAATTATAGGTTGTCAGTAGCATTAGCTTTAGGCATACTTCTGTTAGTGAGCCTCACTTCTACTTTTACAATAATTCAGAGACCCTAACTTTAAGGGACAGTGCATATGTTATTGGCAGACTAGTTCTATTCATATGATATGTGTCATACATGGTGTATTTCATTGCCTGGATTATATGCAGTCTGCCTGAATGGTGACCCCAAGCAACACATTTACAGTATATCCTTCTGTAGAACATCTGTTCAGAGCTCTATTTATAAACTGCTTAGGAGTTAAAAGCCTTGTAAATGTTCTTGTCCATAAAAGCTAGAGTTTCCACTTCCAATATATTAGTGAAATGCACACATTTATTTGCAAATCAGTCTCTGGACTGGTTTTATCAATTCTAAAACCCAGCTGAGTCAATGAAATTTTCTCTCTTCAGCTGGCTTTCACTCATGCCCACAATCACTTTCCCTGTGTGCCTTGAGTGTTTAATCGGTAAAAACCACAGGGAAATATTTAACTACAAACAAAAAATCTGTCATCACTGCTGTGTCATAAACACATAGGGAAATTCCTATTTAATTTTCTGAGATTGCTTGCTTACAGCACTAAACATGTGGGATTCAGCTGACTTTAAGAAAATGCAGACTGGGAAGCTTTTGGCCCTGTGCTGCTTCTGTAGGCTTTGCAAAGATGCTATCACACCACATTTCAGTCACGGCAGGAATGAACTGGAAGTTGCTTGGGAAGAGATGGTGGGTAGGTAAAAGGTTGCTATAAAAACTTAAGCCTCCCCTAAGGTCAGACTGCAAGCTGCTTGAAATAACAACTGTTGAAAACAAGTAATGCAACTGTGGGGTAAATACAAAAGTGCTGTCTAACTAACAAGACAGGGAGATAAAAAGGCAAAAAAACCTGAGGTACATCTGAATGAAGGAGAAGCAATGGCCATCTGCATGACCCTTCCGTAATCCTTACATCCCTTCTGCAGTTTCAAACCTCAGTTGTCTCTCCCATTCCCTTTCTGAACATCCCGTCTTCCCAGTTCCATTCTCTCTTCTTTCTTTTGTGTGATCATCCCTTAACATCTTCGCTGACTGGTGGCCTCCTTCTTTAATGCTCTCCCAGTTCTTTCCTCTCCATCAGCTTGCTTTTCCGTTTGCTGCATGCTACTCCAGCCCTGCCTCTGCCTATAGCTCTTTGACACCTAATTCACCTTATTCTCCTCCATTCATCTTAGCAGCTTTATCTGTTATGTAGAAACCAGTGGACCTTTCCTGTCTTCCCATCCAACCTGCACAGTCACTTGCCCAACCTGCTCCAAATGAAGCACTGTTTGTTCTCAGATCTTTTCTCCTTTCCTCTTCTTTTCCTAAGCCATACTTTATTCTGTTTGATGCTAGTCGTTTGCATCCAATCCTGCTGCGAGTCCTTTGTATGATGTTCATTCCATCAGTTTCTGACTTCTCTGCTGTTTACAACCTCCTTTCCTTGCTCTGCCCACACTGTTGCTGACTTCTTGACCAAATGCATTTTCCAAATGCATACTAGGTTACAAATGCTGTTTGGGTTTGGACTGTGTGTGACAGAGATCACATTTAAGACCTACTATCTCTCTTCTGGAAGCCAGTCCTTCCCGTGCACACTACTCTCAAATCATCCTTTTATAAATACCTGGAGGCCTCCCTCTCCAAGCTGAATTACAACCTCACATCACTGTACTCAGAAGAGAAGGTTTCTGCACAGGGAATTTACAATCTCAATGCTGACAATAAAAGGGATCAGCAAAACTTTGCTCCTGTTCTACAGTGGCTGAGCTGAGAGATTCGTTCAGACCATGTAAAATATTTGTTAATGGTGCAAATATGCTGTGACTTGGACCATCATCTCCCTGGTTCTCCTAGAAGCCAAACCAGGCCTGGGCAGATGTGGAGATTTCCTCTGCCGTAGTTACGTGGTGTCACAATTAAGGTGCTGCTGAGTTTGATGACAGTTGTATTGCAGACTTTACCGTGAAGGGCAATCAAGAAGTAGAAACTGGTTCAAGGGCACTAAGACAGGCTGCTATTATGTCAGCTGTCTGGGAAGGTGGTGTGATTCTCTGTAACAGTACGGTCAGTGCCCTTATTGCCAACCGGTTTCGGTTTTTCCAACCTTTTTTCTTTCAGTGCAAAGCACATCATATTCACAGATATAAACACAGTTGTTAATATGCAGCAAGCAATGTTTCTGGTGCACAACTTGGCTCTTTTTAAAGGACTTGATTTTCTGTTCTGTGGTCTGGAAAAGTAAATCTTTTAAAATGGGAACCTTACAAATGTACGTGGATTCCATAGTCACTTTCCAGAAATCTTGGCCACATCTTTATATCATGCATGTAATGCTTACTCATTCTTCCTAAAGCAAATTACCCTTCAATATGAATCCAGGTTTTACCCTAAGATCGCTAATGCCCTCAAGGGAGCTAAAGCATTAAGCAATGGGTTGTAGGAAAGTATATAACCTGGTGTGTATATAAGCTGCTAATAATCCCCGGCCAGAAGCGCAGCCTTTCAAATAGATACCACAGCTGGCAAACTGGACATTTTAATTCTATAAACAGTTCTCCTCAATCATATCACCACAGTCATTTCTTTTAAAGAGATAGGTTGACCAAAAATATTTGCTAATTAAGTCTTCAGCTAAACCAAGAGTAAAACACACAGATGCTTTCCTCCTCCTTTCCTTCCTCCTGATGGCACAGGAATGGCTTGCTGAGAAATCACCACTTTTTCATTTAAAAAACCATGTTTTTCCTGACAAAACAAAGTCAGGCAGATACTAATAACTCTGTACAGTGGTACCAGATTTGTTTGTGAGAAAGTGAAGTCAAGATAGGAAGATGGGGGAGGTGCTGGGAAAGGCAGGAGGGAGAAGAAATACAGGTGGTGAAGTCAGTGTCAAACCAGTAATGAATGCGGTAGTGCTCATCAGCCCTGACAGGGAAGATGTATTTCTAACTGGCTTTCCAACCCTCAGTCTTGATCTTGGCAGAAGGACAGAAAAAAGGCTAGTGAACAATTCTGTAGGTGAAAACTTAATTATTTACCCCTACAGCAGGGATGTACAGTGTGGAAGGTGGAAAGTGGCCATATGAGGCCACACATACAATAAAAAATCCCAGTCTTTATGCATACATTTGGCTTATTTCTAAGCCAATCCTACCTAGGTTGATTTCTAAACCACTATTTTCATCATCAATATTTTTAAGCATTATTGTCTACTTTTCTGACTCATTTTATTGTAATTCTTATATTAAAAATATGTAGAGGTTGATAATGCCAGATACCTAGCAATTAGACATTGTTCATCATCATGTTTCAGTGATCTTAATGACACATATGTATATAAGAAGTGATATTCTGTTACTAGATTAAAATATTTCAAAAATTGAGAATGATTCAGACCAATACTTACCATTTTTAGAATCTGTTCTAAGACATTCTTCAGAGGAATGTGGTGTGCTTGAATAAAGACGTTTTGAGTAAGGTAATTGGCCACAAACCAGTGTTTATTCCTGCAAAGCTTTTTATACATGCATGTGCTATGGACCAAAGAAAGAAAGAAGAAATAAGGCCGTGTAACACTCATCGGTTCCAAGTCACTTATATGGTTTTTGGTGGGTACTGTTTTATCCCATTACACTATATCACTATATACTGCCTGTCTAGGTGCTCTGAGCAATCCTATTTATTAATGTATCCCTTCTTCAGCATGCCTGTGGAGCAGGCGGTTTCTAGGCTGCGTACCTAAGCTGCGCCTGTAGCCTGTTGGGTGGGAAGCAGCCCCACGGTGTGATGGATCCTCAGAGGGCTATCTGGGGTGGCATCTTTCTTTATTGACTGTAGAGAGAGGAAAAGCTGAACATCCAAATACCTAAAGCAAGTGACTCAAGCTAGGTGGGGATGAATCCCTGAATTCCCCCCCTCATAGCAACACACTGTTTAGTCAACCAGCAGCCTTTGAAAGCTTGTTACAGTCCAAAGTAGGGGAAACTGGGATTCCATTTGATTGCTACATCCTTTTACAATAGCTTTTGCTACATAACGTTTACATGATCTGCTTAGAAGAATAGGCCTATGTCTTACACCGTGAAAGGAAGGGGCTTTGCAAAACGCATTAACTACAGCAAGGGAAACCACTTGATTCATGTCACAGACTGAAGAAACGGGGGCAAGGAGACTGTTTTCCTACCTTGGCAGGTCCAGTTCTGTCACTGTACTTTGGGCTATGTCATCTTATTCCACTATTACTTTAATACTTGATATTCCACTCCTTGTAGGGATGGGATGTTTCCAACTGATGCCAGCGTAGCCATTATCTGTGGTGAGTATGGACGGAAGAGAGTAGCCCTTTATATTTTCATACTGGTAACAGCCTTATTACCCACACATGATTTGGGTCTGTTTTCACATGAATATCATATTCAGGTCACACTTCACAGGCGCTGTTTAATTTGGGCCTACAATTTTCTGGTATCGTGTCTAATTGTCTCACTGCAGTGTTAGATTTTGTAGGACAGTATTCCAAAAGCCTGGGATGCACCAGTGTAAAATTTCTAATTTCAGAAGCCCAACTACTTAAATATTTAAGCTGTTTTTAAGACAGATGTCTTTCCTTACGGCTGGAGAACAGCAAGCTTTCATCAGCAACAAGCTTGCCACAGTTTATTCTCAATGATACATCAAGGTCAAACATTTGGAGCAGCTGAAAAGGACACAGCCTTCTCCAAAGCTCCTTTGTGCACAAGCTTCCACGGCCAAAGTACGCTTCCTTGTCTGCGAAGTTAGATTTATGTGGATGTGCTGGGTTCAGCCAGG
>NW_010234448.1:0-495 GCF_000690775.1 Eurypyga helias
AACAACAGAAAGAACAGTTTGTAGAATAAACCCAATATTGCTACAAGACAGACATCATGAATCTAGAGGTTGCCTCCTTACTGTTAATCTCCTTTCCTTCCTTTCTGAAATCAAAAATCCACCAGAAAAACAAGGTTATTTTTAGAGGTGAATGAACAAGTTGAGAGGTCAGAAGTGTTACGTTTGGTTAGGGAGGAAGAGTTAGTGAGCGAGCAGGACAGGGATCCTGAACTTTGCTCCTAGACTGTGAGTTGCTTCTGTTGTTTGGGTTTAAGTTTCTTGGTGTAAAACTGGAATGATGCTTTTCTTGTAAAGCGCTTTACTGTCTAACAATTTGAACTACTACAGTCTTCTGAAATAAGCTGACTTGCCACCGACTTTTCTGGGAATGGGTTTTCCGTCAGGTGTTCCTTTTCTAGGGAAACATGCTTAAATGGCTTAATTAATGCTTTCACAGGCAAGACCGTTTAGAACAGTTGCTTTCTGAATAGTAAA
>NW_010234449.1:0-235 GCF_000690775.1 Eurypyga helias
GACAGCGGCTCCTGGTGGGGAGCTGCCCCGCGGGCCCCGGCTGGGGCTGACCACCCGCTCTCTGCCGCAGGGACCATCTTTGCCATCTACGGCTCCGAGCAGGACGACGGCAAGTTCCTGGTGGAGGATCACTGCTTCACCGACCTGCCCCCAGCTCTGCCCTGGAAAGGCCCCAGCTCGGATCGGTGAGTCTGCGGTGCCGGGAACGGGGCTGGCACCGTGTCCCCATCGGAGC
>NW_010234450.1:0-12839 GCF_000690775.1 Eurypyga helias
GACAGTATCGAAAACGTCATCTCCCAGCGCACGACCCCCCAAAAGACAAACCCCAACCCTACGTCTGCTGGCTGTTAGTTCCAGCGTGTCCCAAACACGTCTGTTTGTCTTCGTTTCCAGTTGAACGTATCGGGTTTAAGCTTGAATTCATCTGGCTCCAGGATAAACTCTGCTCTGCATTAAAGAGCTCCCAGATGTCCTGAGTTTCCTCAAGGTACTCGGGACTCTGAGCTCAAGTCGCCATCCGTTCCCTTCTGGGAAGCTTAGCCGAAGCTAAACGTCCTGCCTTGAGCAGTTCATGGCTCTGTGCTCATTAATCCCGAGCCCACGGTAACACTTCTGTTGGCTCTATGACTGCGTGAATCGGGTCTTATTTGGCTTGGCAAAAAGCGCGAGTGGGGTGGGGAGACCATGCCCCATCTCACAGAGGGTGGTCTGCGGCAAAGTTAAAGCAGAAGAACAAAAAATGAAGAGATTTCAACTACAATTCTGAATTTGCACCAAGCTTATCGACCAAGGGCAGGCTGCTGCCATTCCAGGCCTTTCTACAACTGGATTTCCTGGTCTGAGAGGTGGTCTCACTCCCCATCACACGAGCGAACCTTCTCTCCAAAGGAAGAGTTTTGCGGACACGAAACTCTGCCCTGGCTCCTGCCGCAGCAGCTCGACCGAAGGTGAACCGTGGTGTGTTTCCAGACGAAGGGATTTCAATTATTATTTGCAGTAATTAGCACCTGCCCGCCGACCCATTCACAAGACTTTGTTTGGGCGAATTTACATCGTTCTTCTCCGAAATCAGCCTCACTCAAAAGACCAGCATCAAAGAAAACAACGCGAGAACCCTGTTGGAAACCCTCTCTCTACCCCATCCGGAGCACATCAATACCCTCGCTGTTCAACCTGGCAGCCTTCTCCTTCCACGAGAGGCCAAATAGTAAGAATTTCAGTATGTGCCTTTTCGTTATTGCGACTGATGCTAATTAAAAGACAAAAAACCTCGATGATAAAGGTTACTGCAGACCTGCCAACGGCACGAGACTGAGATGCAAGCCGAGAGTGAAATGCTGGTGAACCTGAATCCTGCTCCTCAACTCCAATCGATGCAAAACCGTGGCCAAGAAGACACCGGTGACGTCTCTCAGTATGGCTACGGGCCGGGAGGCTGCAGCGCGGTGTGTAATCCCCATCAGCCTCCCCCGACTATATTCGAATGGGTTTGAATTTATGCCTGCGCTAGAGCTGACCTCAGCATGGAGAGTGGGGACCTAATCCTATACATCTGAAGGCAACGGGAACCGTGCCAAAGAGCATCAGCGCCTGCTGGATCCGGCACCTCCCGCGTCTCCGTGCTGCAGCAGCTGGGAGAGGCCAGCTCTGCATCCAGGGGACTGCTTCTTCCCAGGTCCCTGAAACCCCTCGTCCCAGTGGATAACACAGGATTTGACAGAAAGAAAACATCACAGGTGGCTTTTTGCTTTTGCTTCCTCCTGTGCAGGTCTAACAGTCCAACTTGGGGAGAAATTTCAGGAGTTGTGGCAAAGCGCTTTCCCTGTAACAAGCCTTGGCTAGGAGCTGGGACAAGCCAGAAGGTCTGCAAACAAGCCCTGGACACCGGGAGGGCTTGGGGACTGCTATTCGTGGCTCCAGGCTCCTCCTGGAGCACCCACCCCAACAGCTCTGAACCTCTGGATCCAAGGTGGCAGCACGGCTCAGCACCACCCCAGCATCTTCGTTCTATAAAGAGATGTAAAAAGGCAATTGCTCAACTCCCCCTCTCCCTAGCAGGTCAGCTTCTCTGCGGATTTAAGTGCAGATGACCTCTTAGAAGGACAGCAGAACCTTTTGTTCATCAGCACCTGTAAGGAGAGGACGGACGGACAACAATCTGAGCTTTGCATCACGCAAGGCACGTGCACAACCTCCCTACTCCGTCATCCACAACCCACCCGACGCCCCGGCTCCGTGACAGTGCCAGGGAGCACCAGCGCTCGATGGAAAAATTGCCGGTGATGCACTGCAACCTATCAGTTCACATGGTGCTGGCTCTCCTCCGGCTTTCCAGCAGCTACAGCACATTCAAAGAGGCTAAAAATACATTAAGTACTTTCCTAATGTTTCTTTTCCACCCGAGTGGCTGCTGCAGAGAAGCTCTGAGCAGGAGCGGAGGTGAACAGACCGGTGCGGACGCAGGGAAGAGATGCCATACAAACGGAGCTACGGACACAGCACGTCCCGCAGAAGGAGGTGGCTGGGGAAGTCCCTGCTGTAGGCAACACTGCTTCTTTGGGAAAACAAAGACAAGAGCTGTGCAGCCATCAAAAGCAAAGCATTTCTGATTATACTGCAGGATTCAACACTGACAGGAGCACAGAAGACTTCAGGAAGGAGCATCTTCATCTTTAAATGATGGAGATTAAGAAGCTTGTGTAAATTATGCAATATCCCTTTGACTTGTTAAACGCAACGGTGCAAATTTAACCCTGAAAACAATTCTGTCCAAAAGACACAACCTTCTTGCAATCACCCCCAGCAGCCTCCCTGTGTGCATCTCTTCGGGAAGCATTTCTTCCTGATGTCCAATCTCAACCTCCCTTAAATTTAAACCGGTTATCCCTCGTCCTGTCACTCCCTGACTTTGGAAAAAGCCCCCCCCAGCTTTCTTGTAGCCCCCCCCCAGGCAGTGTAAGGGGCTCTAAGGTCTCCCCGGAGCCTTCCCTTCTCCAGGCTGAACACCCCAACTCTCCCAGCCTGTCCCCATGGCAGAGGGGCTCCAGCCCCCTGATCACTCTGCCCCCAAAGTCAGCCCGACGTGGAGGCGAGGTGGGTGCAGGCGAGCACCAGCACCTGGCCGCAGCATCCTGAATGCACTTCACTTTGGAAACCCAGCCGATTTCCTGCAACGCTTCTCGGGATCCAGGCTAAATCAGGCGACCATAGGACACGTAGCTTCTGGGGTAAAAAAACCCAACAAAAACCCATCCCCAAAACCCTGTGGGGGATAATCATAGAATCATAGAATGGTTTGGGTTGGAAGGGACCTTAAAGATCATCTAGTTCCAACCCCCCTGCCATGGGCAGGGACACCTTCCACTAGACCAAGTTGCTCCAAGCCTCATCCAGCCTGGCCTTGGACACTTCCAGGGATGGGGCATCCACAGCTTCTCTGGGCAACCTGTCCCAGTACCTTCCCGCCCTCTCTGTGAAGAATTTCTTCCTGATATCTAATCTAAACCTCCCTGATTTCAATTTGTACCCATTACCCCTTGTCCTATCACTAAGACATGAACCCCACTTGACTCGTCCTTTTAATGGCAGTTCTCCTTGGGCAGCCGGTTCAGCTGTTTATTACTGGCACTCCCCTCTCCATCAGCCTCCCCACAGCAATGTCAGTCCCCTCAAGCATCTGTTGTGTAGCATCGGTCCCCTCCTCGTGTGGAAAAATATGTCTGGAAAGGATGTCCCCAGGCTGAGCATCTCAACCTTGGACTGAGCTTCTCTATCACGCAGCAGAGATGGCGTTAGCAAGAGTCGGGAATCTCAGCACGAAGCCAACCTCAAAGACAACCCCTGATCCCATCCCCTCCATCACCCCAGCAGCCCGATACAACCACCCCAGCAGACAGAGCAGCAGGGCAGGGAGCTCCGCGCTCTCCATCCACGTCGTAAACTCAAAAGGGAGCAAAATGAGTTTGAATTCACTGGGAGATCCCTCAACAAAACGTCCCTTAATTCACGCGGAGGGCCGCGAGGACAGATGATCCCGGCTCTACTGAGCCGCAGAGTGAGTAGAAAGGATTTTCTCGTTTTCGACACAAATTTCCCCCTCTGCCTCACGAGCTTGCCAGAGCTACAGTTATTAGGAGGCTGTTTGTACAAACCCAGAAGCAATGTATTTTTAGCACCGGAGAATCGCATGGCCCGATCATGAAGCGTGCTTCTGCAGACAGCAACAAGGGCAGGGATTTTTCCTTCTCTAAATTGGCTGCAGCCACGACGGTTTTCAGCCCAAAGCAGACTTTTCAGGAAATTCAGAAGGCGCGGGAGTCTTTTTCCATGACGTATGCAATAGCAAGTACGCTCGATTTTCATACCGTGCATCCGATGGGAGGTTTTATGGATTTGTTTTCTAGGCTGTATCCGTTGTGCGCTTTTGCTACGGAGCCTAATACCCTGTATTATCGCCACAGTCCCTAGCAACGTGACTGCTAATTTAGCGCAGAGCTTTGCAACGTTGAGAGCATCCCTCTGACTCAGAGCAAAGACGACACGCTGGGAAACCTTATCAAAAGCCCCACAGGTGCCGAGGGAACCTACACCGCATGCGTGTTTGAGCTCCTCAACGTGACGTGGAAAACACCTTGGGAGAGATGAATTTGGTTCATTGATTTCACAAGCCACGGGCTTATGGAGGGGTGACTACGCTGATGACAGAGGTGCCAACAGGTAAGAAACAAGACTGAAAATCCCCCAAGCCGAGCGCTTGGATGGAAAAACGTGGGAAATGGTTCGGCATCAGCAATAAGAGCTCAGAGCCAGGCATCAGCAAGGGTGAGGTACCACCTCCTCACCCCTCACCCAAAGGCCAGGAGGACAGACACTTGGCAGGCAAACCAACCTCTTCTCCACCTCTACCCACGGCTGCAGGAGAGCAGGAGGCAGGAGCAGCAGAAGTGACACCAAAACGCCACCCCTTTGGACAGCCGAGGGGAATCCATCAGCCCTTGTGCACGCACCAAGGAGACAGAAATATCGGAGCAGCCGTGCCAGGTCTGATGGACAAAGATATCCCAATGAAATCCTGGGTCAAGTGGCTTTTGTCGGCTGCCGCGGACAGTTAGCTGAGGCAGAGGCAGCCCGGCCCTCGGCAGTGGGATGGGTCAGCGGGGATTAAAAGTATAATTAAACAGGGGGCTGCAGATGGCTTCCAGGAGTCCCATCGCTACTTGGAGCTGTGAGCTCGGCAACGGGTGACATGGGGGTACAGGTGGGACATGCATTCACTGCCTGCTTTCACTTACGTTGCGCTTATATTGCTCATATGCCTCCACTCACCCTCAAATCCAGATTTTCATTGGTATTTCCTAGGATGAAGGAAGCCGAAGAAATAAACCATCTGATTTCTGTATCTCTTTTTTGAGCCTAATCCATAAAAACGCCAGAATCTTCCTTGATTTCAGCGAGGAGACTACAGGCACAACCCCAGGCGCAGAGGAAACACTCCTCTGACTTGTTCATTTCCATTGCAAAAAGCCTTTTAGCACAAGCTCAATTGAAATGCAGATAAGTTTCTTCAAAGGCTAAAAAAAGAGATAAAATTATCTGAATGTCATAACTATGTTGCCTAACATGGATAAAGGATTTAGAAGGGGGGGGGGAAAATAATACTAAAAATAAGTTATGAAGGGTATGTAAGGTATTGATATACAGCACATGGTTTAAACTGTTAATCACTGAACGGATTCCAGTGTAAAAATAAAGAGACTGAAGCTGCACATAATGGAGGAGTTGCTCTATTTATAAACTTCTCTGTGCAAAGGGCAGGCGAGGGCCAGGACGAGCAGGCAGCGGAGGCAGAGAGCCACTGCTAGGGAGCCTCTGTTTTGAGGGAAAATAAACTGATTTTTAAAAAAACTATTATTATGATTATTTTAAAGCGTTGTCAACAAAATCAAACCGAGTTGTCCAAGAGCCTGTGTGCCCCAGCCATGTGAGCAGCATTTACAGCTCCTGCATGTGACAGCTCTCCCAATTTAGCCAGTAACTGACTCCCTCTGACCTGTAATAACACCGCTCCCAAATTAGAGCCCTCAATTTGACTTGGCTTCGGTCCTTCCCTCCCAGCGACATAAAGCATCATTTCCACACACCCCCTCCCCGAATATTCATAATCCCCTCCTTTTGCACTGCCAACTCAAACTCACAGTTCGCTTTTTCCTATTTTTTGGGGGGGTGGGGGGGTTCAGGCAGCGAGGGGTAGGGAAAAAAAACCTCAGTGGAAAAACACCAAGAGACAAAAACAACAACAAAATCAGACAAAAAATTCCAAGTTGGTGACATTCAGCTGGAAAAGCTCAGTGACTCACATGCAAATAAAATCTGCCTAAATTCACTGCTGCGTGACGCAGGCCACTGGCTTCGACATGAAACGGCCGGGATGAAATCATCCACAATTAAACCGGAGCTTGGAAGGCTGCAAAAGCAGCCGCATCAGCGCGGTTCCCTCGGCTTAATAGGAAACACAAAGGAAGGAAGTTCAGCGGAGTGAGAACATCCCCCTTTTTCCCCTCCTTTCCACCGACACCTCGCGCCATCAGTCATCCCCAACCGTCGGCGCTTAGCTCCGGCAAGCTGCTCGCTAGCAGGCGGCTGCCAGCTTTTAATGGGCTTTCCTGGAATACTAGCTCAAAAGTAAAATAAAAATAAATGTGGCTAAGTAAGAAGGCAACCCCCCTACCAGCCAGCGACTTCTTCCAGAGATTTCTGCCCCGTCCTTTGCAGAACGGGGTGATATATCGTACAGTTCACATTGACAAACCCTGGACTAAATCCAGTCCCTCCCCAAATCCTCCACATGGGCGAGGAGGGGCAGAAGAGCTTAAATCTCAGTTCTTAACTTTTCCCTTGCGTTGCAACAGGGCTTTTAAACCTGATGAGTTTAATTATTTAAATATTAAATAAATACTGCCTGAAGCTGCACCATAAAAACGCACTTGCAGTGACCGACGGCGCAGGGTCGGGGCAGGGAACGGGGTGCAAGGAGTTCCCCTTACGCCAGCACATGCTCCACATCCCCACCCCTCCAACACAACTATCCGCGGGGTTGTGCCATGAACCAGGTCGTCAGCCTCCTTCCAGGCTAAAAATAACAGTGGGAAGGGGAGAATAAACTAAAAAAGGTCATTTTAACCTCGATCGGGCTTGCTGATGGGATTCACAGCACGGCTCTACAAAAGGCTTTCGGTACTCCAGCTGAGATGGGAAAACAAACCCTTAGGCAAGCATTAGCCCCTCTGAACCCCAAAACGCTGCTCCGGGCAGAGCTGGCGAGCATCCATCCGGGATGCAGTAGGACAGTACCCCAAGCATCTGGAGCAGCCGTGACCCCACTGCACTTCATTTCAGCTAGGATAATGCACAGAGTCCACAGAAATTAGGTGATGGGCTGCACATTTATTGAGAAACCAGGCACCTGAACCTTTACGGGGCTGGCGTGGCTATCCCTGGGATTAACCGCGGTGCTGTGCTGCCGAAAGATCCCGGCCTGAGCCGGCAGCTCCTCGGCACTCGCGCACTCCGGCTCGCAGCGGCTGCAGAAGCAGGGTGTTAACAGGTCCATAAAAGGTAACTGGGAGACGCGAGCCTCCTGCCTGCGAGCCTACATTTGCTCCGGAGGAATCTGCACCTCCCTGGAAAAAAATAGGTATATAAAAATATTACGTCGAGGTCTGCAGTGGGGAAAAGTTGAAATGGCTTGCAGGACATCCGACGGAGCTCGGGCCATCTGGTCACCCATCCTGCGCCGTGACACTGCCCTCCCTTCGCCACCACATGCTAATTCCTTTCATCCCGCCTGGCCCTCCGCTGCTGTAATTTTAGGTCTGTGAATAGGACCATCTGCCTTTGAGATGCTCATTTATTTTTGGCTAAGCCCTCCCTTTCACCACTCCCTTCTTAAAGGAAGTCCAAATCGGGCACCGTTGGGAATGGTGTTTCTTGTCCGGTCCTCTAATCACCGAGCGTTAATGAGCTATCTGGAGCATGCTCTGTAACTCATCAAACCGGGGGTTGTCATTATCTTCAAAGCGTTTTGCAAACACTTTTTCATTCCTCCCCGCAAAACAGTAATTATTCACTTCTCTCTACATATGGTGGGCTTGGTCCAGCGTCCTGGAGCTCGGCCAAGACGTGCTCAGCAAAATTTAACGTGGCCAAAGTAAAGATAAAACAAACTGGTTCCTATCTTTGGATGCTTGGGACTGCTACCGTTGCTTCCTGTCCCACAGCAGACATGGAAATGTTAAAAATAAAAATACACCCTGGAACCGCACTGGCCAATAATGTAATTTCCATGTAATAAGAGGGAATGCAATGCCTGGAGGAGAAAAGAAAAAGGAGTTTTAAGGCAAATTTTACTTCTAGACACACCGAAGTGCTACGAACGCAAGTTGCCGTCACAATCTGCTGCTGCCCTCAGCAAAACGCTGCATTAAAATGCTGCAAACCCCCCCTGCGCCCCCAGCCCTGCCCTGCGGAAAGAGGAGACCAAGGCTGGAGGGAGAAGGTCGCGTGCGATGCCGTGTCCGCGTCTGCTGGCGCCGGTGTTTCAGAACACCGCATCCGGAACCCGAAGCAGTCGGATGCATCCCTCAACAACGCTCCTCCCCGGAGCAGACGGGAACCGGGCGGGGAGAACCTCTTCGGTGGCCCCAGGTCGGTTCTTCAGGTGGATCTGAGCGTGCAACAAGACACTGCTGGTTGGGGTGACTGTACGGATTTCCCCAGCTGCAGCTGCACGTGGATAAGCCCCGAGATCACGGCACGGTCACGGGAAACCCCACCATGCCCAGCGCATCCCTTGGGATGAACGGCGGGTGCAAGGGCGTCCAGCATCACTCAGGAGCAGCGCAGGTTAAAGGGCTGAATCTGGGCATCTGCCAGCCCGGAAATAATAATTTTTCCTGGCTGTGCCAGGCGGGAAGAACACTCCTGCTCCCCATGCAACCCTTTCCCTGACAAGTTGGCTCCTTGCACAAATCCAGGTTGCTCAAACCTTGCGCAGCTCTCCCAGGATCTTTTTTTTTTTGTTCAAGATGAGAAAGGTTGTGGCTCGGTCTGAGGTTTGGCCAGGTTCTCCGCTCTCTTACACACCTCAGGAGCTACAGGGATATGGATTCTCTTGCTGCAAACCAGCGTCAGACAACAGAGGACACGCATACCGGAGAGCCCCTCTTGCTGTATGCATCCCACACATCGAACAGCAAGAGCCTGTTCGGCTATCAAACTCCTCACTGGGAAAACGTACCCAGGACTTAAACCCAGAAAATATCTGTGCAATGTTTGAGGTGTAAAAATCAAACCCCAGCTTTGGCTGCCCACAACTCTCTGCCCTGCGGGAGCCTGGCTGCTCATCGCTTCGAACTCTGCAGCAAATAAAGGAAAAAACGATTTAATTGATCTGATCAGACCTCCAGAGTCGACAAGATTACCTCCCTGGGTAAAAAAAGGACGTATTTTGCTTTGGCTTTAAAGTATGATGGACAGAAAATTACGAGAGCTCGGCTGTGAAGGCAGGCTGAGCAGATATGCCCCCACGCCGCATGCTCGGGGTGCAGAAGGCAGTGCAGACATCCATCCCTTCCCCTTTCTGCTCTTCATGTTGCCCAGCGCAAAGCACTTGACCAAAGCCAGCGATGAGTCACTGTGAGGAAGAGACTTTCTAATTTCACCCGCTTTGATCCTGCCTTGAAGTGCCCACGGCAAAGAGCAGGGAGGGGAGAGCTGGGGGCTGAGTCAGGGAAGACGGGGAAAATCTGTGTGTTTGGAACAGACATTCAACGCAAAGCGAAACTCCTCGGTTTTTAACAAATGAGGAGAAAAAAGAAGACTGGGTTTAAATTGAAAGCGGGGAGGATTAGATTAGATATCAGGAAGAAATTCTTCCCAGAGAGGGTGGTGAGGCACTGGGACAGGTTGCCCAGAGAAGCTGTGGATGCCCCATCCCTGGGAGCGTCCAAGGCCAGGCTGGATGAGGCTTGGAGCAACCTGGTCTAGTGGAAGGTGTCCCTGCCCATGGCAGGGGGGTTGGAACTGGATGATCTTTAAGGTCCCTTCTCACCCAAACCACTCCGTGATTCTGTGACTGGAAGCTCTGACTCTCACCAGTTAACAGCTTGTACCAGAGCAGCGGTACCAGCACTCAGCTGACCCCCTGTATCTCTGCCAGCTGTAACAAGCACTCACAAGGCAGAAACACCGGCTGAAAACACGCTTTTCACCGGGGAATTCACCGCGTTTCAGTGCTGCCCGCGGCTGGCACGTCGCTTTCCTTCACAAACCAGCTTCACATTTTGCTTCTTGTATACCCACGAAATGCTGCGGGATACAAAGAGCCACATTGTTCCTTCAGAATAAAACTGCTGCTCGCTCAATTTTCATTTATGTTTCACGAAAACATCCCAAGAGCTGCAAGGCTTCGTTTGGGATGAGGGCGGGGGGCTGAAACGATCAGGCAGCGCTGCAGTCGCCGCTATTTCACCGGGAAGGTTTCCGTGATGCTCCTTCCACCGGGAACACAACATGACACGGGTCAACGCGGACGTTTAACTTAAAGAACGTCTTTGCAATGACATGTTCCCGCTGCTCGGCTGGTCACTTTGCCCAAGCGCGGCGCTGAAGGTACCGGGTCCTCTCCCGTACCTGCTGCTGCCCATGGAAGTCCCCAGAATTACACTGAGGAGCCCCAAAAGCTCACACGGCCCCGTTTTGCCACTGTTTATATACTAAGGGGTGTCGGGGATGTCTGCAGCAGCTCCAACAGCTAAAGGTGGTCCAAGCACTGGTGCTACCAACGCCAACTGCCGGCATTAGGGCAGAGGGAGAGAAAGCAAAGATCATCCCTAAACACCTAGGGAAATATCACAAGGCTCCAATGGGATGTCATTTTCCGTTTGACTGTAAAAATCACTATTTAATACTCTGGTTCTGAGCCTTAAGACAGATGTAGAAAAACAACTGCTCTCCCAGCTCCGAGCAATGATGACTTTGACACTTCGCAGTGAATGAAACCTGAAAAGCTTTTACCAGTTAATGCAAGTTTTCAGTCAAATCAAAATCCTTCCTCCTCCTGCCTGGCTAAAATGTCCATTTTCAGCTACCGAAAAACTACAAGAAGGATTTGCCATTTCATTTTCTTGAACAAATTCCGTAATATTTGGGAAGAAATTTCCAACAAAACGGAAACCAGGTATTTTTGTGGAGGGAGAGGGCGGAACAGATTTTCCCACAGAGGAAAATCCCTTCCCGTGCATCCTGTTGTTTTCCCCTGAAGAGCAGCAGCACAGTGCAACAATGCCCATGGAAAGATTCAACCTACCACACTCAGAAGTGACGAACACGAGACGCGACAGGATTTCTGGAAGCGGCTGACCCCACCCTCTTACCCTCCAGGCTACTGATTACAGCCGATCAGCAACCACGCTCCTCGAGCCGCTCCGCGCCGATCTGCAGCGACACCGTGGTAAACACGCAGAAATTTAGTAAATTAGGGGAGCTACGCAACGCTCTTTGGATTCTGCAGTGGGTGAATCCTGCCTCGTCGCTCCTGGCAGTCACTGTAAGCTGTCCCTGCGACGCCTCAAGCCCTAATTGCCTCCCTGCAATCAGCACGCGGGAAGGAGCGGTGAGAAGAGCGTGCCGCTGGGTCCGCAGAAATGGTGCGGGAAGCTTTTCTTGGCTAGAAGCTAAGTGGGAAAAAAACACAGCAAGACGATGAGAAAACAAAAATACAAATGCATTGGTGGGAGTAGTAGCTTATAGACTGCAGGGGACCACGGGGAAGGTCAAGATGCCACAAACTGGTTGAAAGATGCACGAGGAGAGGGTCAGAGTGGACATTAGGAAGCATTTCTTTGCCAGGATGGTGGTCAGACACTGGAACAGGCTTCCTGGAGAGGTGGGCAATGCCCCAAGCCTGTCAGTGTTTAAGAGACATGTTGACATGTCTCTTAAATACCATGCTTTAACTTTTAGTCAGCCCTGAAGTGCTCAGGCAGTTGGAGTTGATGACCACTGTAGGTCCTTTCCAACTGAAACAGTTCTGTTCTGTTCTATTCTATTCTATACCATGCCATGCCATGCATCCCCATACAATCCTGTGCAGCTGAGCTCTGCTGCAGGCAAGCCTTCCTGCAGAAGGACCCAGTAGCTGAATTACCTCCAGCAATTTGGATTCTGGCTAGAGAGGTGCAAACCGCACCCACCCAGCATGGAAGAGACAAGAGGCAGGCTTTATTGCGTCGCGATACGGTGATAGCGTCGTCCCGCTCAATGCTACGTCTGCAAGCTCCAGCTCAGGGTGAGATCTGGTCTACATCCTGGTTCCCCATTGGAAGAGCGAAGCTCCAGCACTTCCCAGCTCAAAAGAGATTCCTACCACTGCTCAGGTCCTCCAGGTCTCCAATTTTCCTTGTGGGGTGCAAAGAGAAACTTTAGGATGGGGTTTATTACAACTCTGAGTTACCATCTGTCTCCTCCAGCTTTCCACCGTGTCTCCTACTGGTATTAGGAAGAGACGGTATCGCTTAGCTAACGCAAACCCGGCACATTTCACGGAGAGGGCTGCTTTTGCAGTCAGCAGCCTTTCACTAAAGCCTGGGACAACCCTCTTCCACCAGCTACCCCAGGTTTGCTCCTCCAGGAGAAATGCCTTAAGCAGAGGGGAATTGGAGGCTGTAGCTCTCCCACACGAGGGCAATCCCAGGAGAAAAGCGCTCACACGAGTAATGCTTGCAAAGCCTCCGCTCCTCTTCCGGGCTGCTTTACAAACAGCAACACAGCAAGAGACTCGTTAAAGGCAGAAAACTGGACACCAGGAACAAATCCCCTGACCCGCCACTTTCCACGGTCCCTTTGCTGCTGGGGAATACACACGTACGGTCACCGGACAACAAATTGCAATTCTCAGCATGAAGCAGCGTGACAAGAAAAGCTGCAAAATAAAGAGGTTTATATAGTGGAAGTTTTATATGGAAACGCAGCAGGAGGGAATATTATTCCCAGAGATGCTTCTCCATGAGATGCTGACAGTCAGTTCAGAGCATGAAACTGTACCAGCTTCAGCA
>NW_010234450.1:12856-24977 GCF_000690775.1 Eurypyga helias
GCACGGAGAGGAGGTGGGAAAGGTGGTGAGAAGCCCTGGTTTCCCAGTCCTGCCAAACACCACCGGAGGAAAACTGGAGAAACAGTTTTCAGGGAGAGATGATAGATGCAATAAATTCCTGGCTTGATAAGGCAACCGAGGCGAGGCCACGCTCAGGTTTCAGACCTTATAATGGCCAGCACTGTTTGCAGAAGAAAGTTATTTTGGGGTGAAACCTGATGAGCTCTGGGTGCAGCCGGCACAAAGGCTGGGAGAAGCGTCTCGCTGCTCTCCCTGCCCTGCGGTGTAGCTGCCAGGGACCTGCCTGAATCACAGCGCCGGGACTACCTGACCTGGGACTGCCACCACTCTCCTACACCCTCCGTGTCACTGATGCCAACCAGGATGGGGCAGAATAAAATGGAATGGAATATGGAATGGAACATGGAATGGAATGGAATATTATTTATTTTCTCCCAGGATCCCAGGGCACTTTCACCCCCTGCATGACTTCCTAACACCCTCTCCTCTCCACCACACCGAGAGCCTGGCACAAGCAGCGAGAACTCCAGCTCGCAGGAGCTGACACGGATGGACTGATCTCGCTGCTTCGTCAGTGCTCAGCAAACTACCTGCAGAAGCCTGGAGCTCACCGGCATGCCCTTCATCCTCAGCCCGGCCTTTCCGCTCTTTCAAGTGCTTTGACACGAGTTTAAAGCTTCCTGCGCCTTTGAGTGGTGGCACAGGAGACGTGGCAGGACTCCCTGTCAATGGAAGATGCGTGGCAAAGCCTCTTCAACTCCTCCTGCGCTCCTCGACATCGAGGGTGTGATTTCCCACTGCTCCGTATCATGCTGACTTTCCACTATGCCAAAGGAATGCAGAATTGGGTTAAAAAGCCATTCCCTCATGCTCAGCCATCCCGTTCACCACCCGTGCAAATCCCAGCCTGATGAGGCGGTGGAGAAGTATCCCCCTGTGACTGCGACCTGCTTCTGGGGGGTGATGTCCAGAGGACCCCGTGCCTCTGGGGTGACCCACTGCCGGTGTTTCACAGGGCTCTGTGTTGCTGATGGGATCGGGAACGAGCCTCCCTGCCAGGTTAACACGGATGCCCATCAGCCAAAGCCGCTCCTGCGGCAACTCACCCCTTCCAGCTGGGGTCCTGGGACCTCCCGCCCACCCGCTGGAGGAGAGGCAAATGTGGCACGGGGCTGTGGGAGGCTTGGGCTTTGAGAGAGGAAAATAACATTCAAACGCTGGGGGGAAAAAAGGCAACCCAACCTCTGAGAACAATTCTACCATAGGGAGAGGACTTCTTACAAGAGCCTGTAGAGATAGGACAAGGGGTAATGGGTATAAATTGAAATCAGGGAGGGTTAGATTAGATATCAGGAAGAAATTCTTCACAGAGAGGGGGGGGAGGCACTGGAACAGGTTGCCCAGAGAAGCTGTGGATGCCCCATCCCTGGATGTCTTCAAGGCCAGGCTGGATGTGGCTTTGAGCAACCTGGTCTAGTGCAAGGTGTCCCTGCCCATGGCAGGGGGGTTGGAACTAGATGATCTTTAAGGTCCCTTCCAACCCTAACCATTCTATGATTCTATGATTCTATGATTTTGGTTTGTTTGAGGCATTTTTTGGGTAAACCCATAAAAAGCAGAGGTACCCAGCAGCCCCTCAGAGCTGCAGTGTCCCGTGCAAAGCTTGGATTAAATTAGCTTTTTTTCCCTCGCTTTTGCAAGAAAAAAGTTGTTTTTTCCAGCCTGGTTAAACAACTTGACCACACTGAAATGCAACCCACTTCCAGCTCTCCCAGCGTCGGGGATTACTGGGTTACAGACACGTGGCCCCACCATACGAAACCAGTTTCCTGGATACTCACGCCACGGCCTCTACAATCTGTTGTGGTCGGGACTGCACGGGCTGCTGGTTTTAATATTTTCTGATGCTGAAAGCAAGGAAAGCTCACTGCGAGTCCCAGCGATTTTCCTTAACCCTTCGTTTTTGGAGACCATCTTCCGTGACACCGCAGAGGAGACGTAAGCGGTGGTGTGGGAGGACACACAGACGGCTCCGGAGCGCGGCGCGGTCCTTCCATCGCCTGACCTCTCAGCTCACTATCTCGAATGGACTGATGGAGTTGCCTGAAAATACAGTTGCTTCTAATCTCTATTCACGTCAAGACCAAGCGAAGCTACTTTTCATTATGTAAATACGTCTATTATGAATATAATTTATGGCTTGGCATTATTCAGTGAGATTAATGAAGCATCCTGGCTTCTAAAGATAAAACATCTTTCCAAATACTTCCTATACACATATCCCTTGTTCAGAGTTTCTGCATTATTCATCTGTAACATTAGGGCACTCTCTTAGTAGCTTTCCCTTAGCAGTGCCCTCCACAGTGGGCTGCTCCAGGCTGAGGAGACCTGGACCCACCTTCTTTCCCTGAGCAGGACAGCTTAAGTCCTCTGGGATTTTCCAGATGCACGGGACTGGGACTACTCTACACCATTTCTCCCTACAAGTCCCCTAGCCTTTCTCAGTGAGGGTTTATCTTCCAGCCTCATCTTGATGGACTTCTTTTTGGCAAAACCATGAGGGAGGTCTAGCAGATGCTGGTGAGGACAAACACGTCTGATGGATGCAATGGAGCTCTGCAATGCGACCATCTGCTGGGCTGCAACCCCAGACGTGGGCTCCTGGTCTTTTCCTGACTATGGACTGCTCCGTCCCAAAAAATGCTGAATGATTTCTACCCACCAGTGCAAAACAGCTCTCCACCTCACATAGCGAAGAACCTCAATAGTTCTTGAGATCCAAGGGATAGGGGTCTGTCCTCAGGACCTCGCAGTCCTGCAGCACCGTCTTTGCTACAGGCTGATGCTGGGGACTCTCTGGTTATCTTGCGGGGTAAGTTGCCCCAAACTTCTACGGGAAGCCAAGGCTGCCAGCATAAGAAGTAGTATCTGACCAGCCAACACATGACTTGGAATAAAGACACGTTTGTCATTTCTTCCTGGCCTATTTCACAAGCTCTGTGGCTACTGTTGTGCCCCAGGCACCTTCACAGCACAGGGGGTGACACTTTACAGGGGAAAAAAGACAGCAAAAGCTCTCTGGCAATGTGACTGGCAGCCAGCTACAGAGATCAAAGCTGTGGGCACCAAGTCCCTTAAAACTTCAGCACCAACAGGCAAGAAGACTCAAGAGCCAACAACAGGAAAGCCAAACTTGCTGCAGATCATAGAATCACAGAATGGTTTGGGTGGGAAGGGACCTTAAAGACCATCCAGTCCCACCCCCTGCCATGGGCAGGGACACCTTCCACTAGACCAGGTTGCTCCAAGCCTCATCCAGCCTGGCCTTGGACGCTTCCAGGGATGGGGCATCCACAGCTTCTCTGGGCAACCTGTCCCAGTGCCTCCCCACCCTCTCCGGGAAGAATTTCTTCCTGACTTTCAATCTAAATCTACCAGCCCAATCTAATCAATTCTCACAGCCTCCCTGAAGCAGAGCCCTGATGCTGTACACGCCTGAGAAACACTGCTCTTGTGACAGTGCTGTGCCCCATGAGCCAACATGGGAGACAGGACCCATCTGACAGACCATTATTTTAGCCAAGCCCACCAGGTAGCCAGCGTTACCCTTTCAGTGCAGAACACATGGTCCCCAACAGCGGCCACAGCCCTGCAGAGCTGGACCTGACTGGTGCAATGCTGGTCACACACCCCCCACCAACAGAAACCTGCCGCCAACCTCGCTCCGCCTCAGAGAACCGTATCTCCTGCACATTCAGAGCTGAGAAAACCCTTGGTGACGGCAGAGGAACAGGCAGGGAAGGCGGCAGCAAATCACCGTATGAAATCACGTAAATCCTCAGCAACCGGCATTCGGAAACTTGCTTCCAATCTCCAGTTACGCCTGCAGCGGTTGGTTGATGAAACCTCTCTTTCATAACCAAAATCTAGTCCAGGGGATGAAGAGGGTAATTAAACAGCTCAGGCTGCTATCGAATTTCCCAAAATAAACAGCACGTTCACAGTACCAACCCCAACTTTGCCCATCTTCCCTGGCTATCGCCACCTCAGCCATGCGGATGCCGGTGCCCTCCAGCAAAGCGTGTCATGCCATCGCCATCCGCCTCACTGCGTTGCTGCGGCAAACCAAAACCTCTGCCTCTGCCAAGACCCCTCCTTGCTAAGGGGTTATCACACAGGATAGAAAGATGACTCCAGCCCCAAAGATGTAAACTTCACTGAAGAGGTCTTCATGACCAAACCAAAATCTTTTTCTGCCAAGACCCCCCCTTCTATCACACAGGATAGAAAGATGACTCCAGCCCCAAAGATGTAAACTTCACTAAAGAGGTCTTCATGACCCCGAGGAACAGCACTGGAAAACATCACCTCCATCAACCAGCACCTAAGGCAGCAAAATTCACAGCTCCCAAAGAATTATTTCCAGGTAAGACAGAGAAGTCCGACTCCTTCAGTCTCCCACCCCCAGCCCCTGTGTCCTGCAGAAACCACAGCTCCCAGGGGCTTGTCCTCGACTTGCAATGAAAGGTTAACTTCCAGAAAACAGAGGATTCAGCGCAGTGTGGTGGAAGGAGCATTAGTTTATGCATCAGGGAAAATGTGTTTGCAACAAGGGCACCAAAGCACGGGACCAAGGAGCTAGGACAAGCTGCTTCCCAGGAAGGTTTCAGAGCAGACTAGGCAAGTGTGTTCAGAACAGCTCAACATCACCACTGCAGAACGACAGGCAAGTCACCTCGATGCTCTTTCCAGTAGTCTACATAGAGTTACCTTCTGAAGCTTTATATACAACGTAAAGATAAAAGCATTAATTCAGAAAACTGAAAAGTTAACCAGTTCAAGGGGCAGCTGCTCTCTTTGTTCTTGAGGATCCTGCAGACACCAACTGATGCTCCCCCTCCAAAGCACTGTGCATCTTCCCACGCACCTTCTGCACAGGTGAGGTTAAACTCCACTCCACGCAGAGGTGCAGGGATCCTCCTCGGCTAAGCCGGACTGCCGGCTCCGTGCCATTCCACAGAAACAGGTTAATTCACACCCGCTGAGGCAGTTTCTCACCTCTGGCTGTTGAAACCACGTAAGCTGGCTGGATGCTTACAATCAACAGGTTTCTCCACCTCCTCTGCAGTTCACCAAAATAGTTTTAAAGATCCTTTATCTAGAACAGCTACTTTTACTTAAAAATAAATCTGTAGGACAAAAACTGCTTTTCCTGAGGCACGTGATTTGATGAGAAGGTGTAGGGCTGCTAGGGAGGGGATCTTGCTGAACAGCGACGGTAGGTGATACGACTGAGCATCTGAAAGGCTGGAAAAATAGCTTTAGACAGCATTAGCTCCCACACTTTCATGTAATCAGATACAATGCTAGCCAACAAAATTCTGGCTTTAACAGCCAATCCAAGTTTTACTTGGCTGGCAGACAAAATTTGCTTTCTGTTTTTTAACTCCAGCCTAAGTCGCTCTTGAGAAACAGATTTTGCCTGCATCGTATTTTAAACAAGTCAATAAAAAGGTGCTTTGGAGGAGTTCGTATCAAAAGTTTGGGGTGAGGTTTTTCCATTTCTCATTCCCGAGCAAACGTTCTACACCCATCTATCTGTCCGGCACGCATGAAGCCTGTCTAGCTCAGCTCCTCTGGAATATGTGTGATCCCCCGGTGATTTATGAATGATTTTCCATCACTCCGAGTGGATATATCCTGGTTTATAGCTATCTTATTGACATGCTCATTGTATCCCACTGCCCCTTCCCTTAAGATTTTCCTATCTGCACAGGTGAGACGGCAGCTTGGAGAAAAGACTCTACAAGGACAGAAAAGGGTGTCCATCCAGGTGAATTTCAGGTATTTCAGGAAAGGAATCAGGGCTCCCGTCAATAGCATCCTCCAGAAGAAAACACCTGTTTCCAGGGCACCCGGAGCAAAAGGATACCAACAACTTGACAATATTATTTCTATCACATAAACAGTTTTCAAGCAGGCAGTTAACTGCAAATAGCTAGAATAAACGTGCAAGACCACTATGATTAAAGGATGTTGAACAACAAGGCTTGATATGTACAGTCTCAACTAATACATATATAAAGTACGTATTTGGACAATTAGGCAAGTTTCTCAAGAAAAGACCATTCTAAACACCTCAAGACAGTGCACATTTGTATTTCAATGTATTCTTACAATACATTAGTATGGGATGCATTATTATAAATGGGATTTTTTTTGTCTTCACAGGTCAATTAAAAAACCCAGCAGATTGTCAGGAGCCCTTAAAAGCTTGCTTTCTTCTTTCTTTCTTCCTTTTTTTTTTTTTAAACTAGCCACCCATGATCAGGGAAAGGACCCCCAAGACTGGCAACACGACAGGAAAAGCCTGAATCCCTGTGACCAGCTGGGCAGGAGGCAGGGCAGCACATTAGATACAACAAACAAATCCTAGAACCATGCAATACCAGGTTGGAAGGGACCTCAAGGATCCAACCTTTCCTGGCAAAAGCACAGTCTAGACAAGATGGCCCAGCACCCTGTCCAACTGAAACTTAAAAATGTCCAACACTGGGGAATCCACCACTTCCCTGCAGAGATTATTCCAGTGGCTGGTTGTTCTCATTGTGAAAAATCTTCCTCTTGTGTCCATCGGAATCTCACCAGGAGTAACTTGTACCCATTACACCTCATATTTTCCATGTAAAAAGGGAGTCTCCACCTTCTTTGTAGCCACCTTTTAAATGCTGGAACACGGTGGTGAGGTCTCCCCTAAACCTTCTTTTCTCAAGGGTGACCAAACCCCATTCTCTCAGCCCTTCCCCATATGGCAGGCCTCCCAGAGCTTGGATCCTCTTTGTGGCATCCCCATCTTTTCCGCGTGGCAGGGACCAAAACCGAGCACAGCATCCCAGAGGTGACCTGCCAAGCACCGAGTGGAATGGGATCATGAGTCCTTTGTCTCTGCTGGTGATGCCCTTGTTGATGCAGCCCAGCATCCTGTTGGCTTTCCCAGCTGGCGCAGCCCACCGGTCACTCATACACCAGGACCCCCAGGTCCCTTTCCACAGAGCTGCTCCCCAGCTGGGTAGATCCCAGCCCACACTGCACTCCTGCATTATGGATTCCTAGGTGCCAGACCTTACACTTGTCTTTGTTGAACTTCATAAGGTTCTTGTTAGCTTATCCAGGTCTTCCTGCAGGATGGCTCTCCCTTCCAAAGTGTCCACTTTCCCACTCAGTTTGGTATCATCACCAAATTTCATTAGGGTGCGCTAGATCCCATCATCCAGATCACTTCTGAAAATATTAAACAGTGCTGGGCCCAACATGGGGGAGTTCCCACTTGTGCCAGGTTGCCAGCTGGAAAAGAAGCGATTTACCAGCACCCTCTGGGTTCGGCCCATCAACCAGTTCCCCTCACCCACTGCACAGACCACTCGTCCAGACATCAGCTTCTCTGGGAGGAAGCTATGGGGAAACCGTACCAAAAGTCTTGGAGAAATCCAGGTAGTCAGTGACCACCACTTGCCCCGCATCAACCAAGCAGGTTACTTTCTCGTAGAAGGCGATCAGGGTTGTCAAGAGTGATTTGCCCTTGGTCAACCCGTGCTGGCTTTTCCCAATCACGTGCTCCATTTCACTTGTGATAGCCCCCAGGAGCATTTATTCCATAACTTTTCCAGGGACGGAAGTAAGACTGATGGGCCTAAAATTTCCTGGATCCTCCTTTAAGCCTTTCTTGTAGATGGGGGTGACATTAGCCTTCTTCCAGTCTTTTGGAATGTCTTCTGACCGCCACCACTTCTCAAAGATTATGGAAATCAACCTGGATTTCAATAATTGCAGTAATTATTGCATCAACCTGGATTTATGGTCCGAAGGCCTGAGGCCCAACAGTGCTGGTAAAGACAGAGCTGGAGAAAGTGTTGAGCACCTCTGCCTTTTCAGCACCGTTGGTGACGAATTCACCACCACATTTAACAGCAGGCCAATATTTGCCTTCTGTTTTTGTTATTTATGTACCTGAAGAACCTTTTCCTGTATTTTTTTGACATCTCTGGCCAAGAGTTTTTGCTTATCTGCACAGTGTGGTAAAGTCCTGGTCGTTCTCAACAGGTATGTGTCTGCTTTTCCACCTCTGGTACGCTTCTATTCTTGATTTGAGCAACCTCAGAAGCTCACAGTTAAGCCAAGGGGGTCTCTGGCTCCCCCTACTTCTCTTACCTTTAAAGGGAATGAACTGGTTTTGTGCTTCCAGGAGAGCGTTCTTGAAAACCTCCAATCACTCGCTAGCTCCTTTATCCTCCATGGAATGCCTCCCAACTGAGCTCTGAGCAACCTGAAATCTGCTCTTCTAAAGTCTAAAACCTTTGGCTCAGTACAAACCGTCAGTGTGCTCCGCAGGATCCCAAACACCCCATCGTTGGGATCACTGCAGCCAAGGCTATCGCTAACTGAGATGTTACCGAGCCGGTTTTCTTGGTTTGTAACAGGTCATAGAATCATAGAATCACAGAGTGGTTTGGGTTGGAAGGGACTTTAAAGATCATCTAGTTCCACCCCCCCTGCCATGGGCAGGGACACCTTCCACTAGACCAGGTTGCTCAAAGCCCCATCCAGACTGGCCTTGGACACTTCCAGGGATGGGGCATCCACAACATCTCTGGGCAACCTGTTCCAGTGCCTCACCCCCCTCTCTGGGAAGAATTTCTTTCTGACATCTAATCTAAACCTCCCTGATTTCAATTTATACCCATTAGCCCTTGTCCTATCACTACAGGCCCTTGTAAAAAGCCCTCTCCCAGTACCCTTGTAGCCCCTTCAGATACTGGAAAGCTGCAATGAGGTCTCCTCGGAGCCTCCTCTTCTCCAGGCTGAACAAGCCCAGTTCTCGCAGCCTTTCGTCATAGGAGAGGTGCTCCAGCCCTCTGATCATCTTCATGGCTTCCTCTGGACTTGCTCCAAGTGCCTCATTCCTGGTTGGCACATCGAACACTTGCATGAGGAAGCATTCCAGGAACTTGATGGATGACATGTGAGCTTCTGTACTGTTCTTCCAACCAATGTCTGGGCAGTTGAAGTCACCCGTAAGAACCAGGTTCTGTTGTCCTGAACCTTAAGTGACCCAAATATTGCTTCCTTGGCCTTGCTGCCTTGGTTTGGAGGTGAGTAGCAAATGCCTACTGTAAGATCCTCCTTGGAGACTCCTCTGACCTTGACGCAGAGGCATTCAATAGAGCTTCCACCATCGCTGCAGCTGACTTCTATACATTCAAGGTTCTCCTTAACGTAGAGCGCGACTCCTCCTCTTCTTCCCTGCCCGTCTTCACAAAACAGCCCTAACCACCCATCACAATCCTCCACTCCATAAGTTGTCCCACCACGCTTCATTACACCTATGATACCATAACTTTCTGACGAGGCACGGCGCTCCGGTTTCTCCTGTCTGTTCCCCAGGCTGCGTGCATCGGTACACACGCACTCGAGGTGGCTGGTCTTCTGGTTCACACACACTCGAGGTGGCTGGTCTTCTGGTTCTCATGTCGGGAGACAGCTAAGGAACATTTGTCGTAGATCTAAATATACGCTCGCAGTATCGCGGCAGGCCAAGAATAGACGAGGGGGGGAGACACGACAGATGAAGCCGTTGCGACAAGGTTTTCTTTGTTTTATCTTTTCACACCTACCGAAAGCTGCGACTGCAAAAGACCAGCCCTGCGAGATGAATCTACGTGCTTGGCTCTGTGCAACATCCATCCCTGGGAATGACTAGGTGATGCCAACAGCACCAGCGAGCTGTGCTGCTTTCCCTAGCTGCACCAGTACCTGGGAAAACAGCAGCAGGACTGGCTTCTTGGGCATCACTGCCTTGGGCTCATTTTGACACATTTTGCAAGAAAAAGGAGCATGGCAGCTGTAGCTGGAAGGCTTCCGGCAACACCGCACTCCCCATGGGCTGAGGAGCTTGCCTGCAAGAGCACGAGCAAGCGTCTTCCCTGGCTGAAAGGCTCAAAAACCCTACTGAAAGCAAAGCGTTATTGATCTGCTTGTCACAGCATGGGGAGGGAGAAAAAAAAAAAAAAGTACAACCTGTCTAGAACACGCACATCTGAATGTAGAGTGTGAAGAAAGGTCCTGCCAGGAGCTGCATAAAGAGAACTTCACAGGGAAGAAGCAAAGAGCGATCACAGTCACCGCTGGGTAACCTAAGGGTCTGACGCGAGGTTGGAACAGCCCGTCTTCTCCCCGAAAAGGCATCAGTATTTTCAGAACGTGCATTCTGAGACAAGGCTGGAGCCTAGGCAAGAAACACAGCAGGTCTGGGGAAAGACGCCTCCCACGCTAGCTAAAAGAAGTAAACCCACCAAAACCCACATCATAACACTATTCACAGATTCACGAGCCGGTCGATGTGAGGGCCAGGAAGGGCTGTCCTGTGGTCATTTACTTTGATTCGCTGAATTAAGACAGTAAAGCATTGCTGAATTGTACACACGGGGGGCCCTGCACCCTGCTCTGTAGCACCAACACCAGACACCCCTCAGGACGCTGACATCCCAACCTGATCCCCATGCAGAATCCATCCCAGCCCCTGGTCAGCTGCTGCAAAGGTTAATTACACGACGAGCTAAAAACCCAAACCCCAAATCCAGCCTGAATGTCTCCAGCATCCACTTCCAACCCTTCGTGTTTTTAAAACTGGCTATCCACCGCCACTGAAACTGCCCGCGTCCCTGTTTATACACGGATGGATCAATTCTTCGCGTCCTCCTGAATAAACTAAATAGACTGAGTTTCCTTAATCATTCGCCCGGACACCGGCTGCCACAAATACTTCTCCCAGGTGCACCATCTGCTGACACAGGACTAGCAGAGATTTATCCCCCAGGCAGCGCATTGTTTATCCATCGCTTTATCCCTGGCCGAAGAGGTCCTGACCTCCCGCATCGTCGGCAGCGACTGCATCCGACCGTTTCCTCGGAGGAACCGCTGCTTACTACGCACACTGGACAAATTAACTTTCTGCTCGAGTTCATCAGCATTTAAACGAGGGCAGATCGCTGCCGGCGCACAGCGGGGCTCTGACTCGCCAGGTCTAAGGACAAGGGGAGGAATTACGATAAATGCACCCGTTGTATCGATCACAAACCCAGCGAGTCCATCACCCCGACACGCATCTGACTCCAGAGCAGCGTCTCCAGCAGCTGGTGCTCCCCCCGCCTGCAGCCAACGCACCTTCCCGGCGCTTGGTTTTGCTGCAAGGAAATTTATTACGAGGCTTAAGAGCTCTCCCATCCCTCCCCTCCCGGAGGCACGCAACCTCCCGTGAGACCCTGGCACTCGGCATCCCACGGGAACTGCGACCCACACCACCGTGGGGTGCAACGGCGTGGAGGAGCTCGCAAGAGGGAGAGCCAAAAACTTCGCTCCCGCCTCTGCACCCACACGGCAAATCCAACTCGGCTCTTTTCCTTTGGCACAGGGTTTCACATTGCCCCTCGCCCCCCCAGATCTCCTCCTCATCCTGGTCTCCCCGCTTTTTCCTGCACGGTGGGTGAGGGGAGCTGCATCCCTTCGCACGCAGTGAGCAAAGCGGCTGCTCTGCAGCACAACTGTGACGCCGGGTGCCAGCGAGGGACGGATGCAGCACAGCAACGTAACGGCTAGGGACAAATCCTCCTGGCCCGAGGAAATTGGGGGATTAGGGAGAAACCCAAAGCAGCAGCTACGACCGGGCCGTGCAGGGATCCGCGTTCTATCTGTGCTTCCAGGTGAAGAACGGAACGCTGGCGAGCGAGGAGATGGGTGTAAAACAGGGCTGGGCTCCTTACTTCCCCCCACAAACACCCCTCCCTTCTTCTTCAGGGGCTGTAAAGTGCCTGAAAATAGAACATTTTGCAATGGCAAAAAAAAATAGGAAGAACTAGGTCAATCAGCTAATAGGCGTGATTTAAGAGAAACATTGCGGCGTTCGTAATGGGCTAAAAACGGCGCTGATGCGTTGCCGAGAAAGAATATAATTAAGAGGCTTTTTAAAGCGGCGCTTCCCCACCCCAGCCGCAGAAATCACAGCTCACACTACCAGTATTGCTTCCACCTCATGGAGCAGGAACGC
>NW_010234450.1:25091-37597 GCF_000690775.1 Eurypyga helias
TCCAGTTATAACGCATGGCAACGGAAATGGGGCCGGGGTGGGGGTGGATAGTTGACATTTTAATTCTCTCAGTGTTTAACGAAGGGGTCTGGGGAAGCAGGTGTAGCCCAGCGGGTAAAGGAATGAAATCAAAAATTTAAAATTAATTGGATGGGCGATGGGGCATCTCTTACTCGAGGCTCTTCCCGCCGGCGGCCCGGGAGGACCTACGACAAGTACTCGTGTATAACGAGCGGACCTTTCAGCGGCGTTCATTCAGGAACGGGCTTCTTGGAAGAAAACTCTGCCCTAATTCGGTGCAGATGGCCCAGTTCGAACAGGCAGGGACGCGGCCGGGGAGCTGCCGAGCGGAGATCTCCAGCCCCACGTGACGTGAGGGGTCACGCCGGCAAACTGCCACCACCCTTTGGATCTCAACCCCACGCTGATGCCCGAAAGAGGAAGGGGGGGGGCTTTCCCTGGATTCTCCCACAATGACCCAGCGTAAGTGCCCCCGAAAAAGGGCTGTGAGACCGACTTGCACCCTTGGGTATCCCCACAGGTCCCGTAGCTCCGGAGACGGGGCAGCTAGCTCGGGTGAAGCCATCGCCCCGTGTCCAAGGACAGCGTCAGGCTTGGGAAGCATCTCTGGGGACATCCCCACCCACTCCACTCTGCCAGAGAGCAGCAAAGCAGATGAGTCAGACGCAGAAAGTTCATTCCCTCAACTTCTGCTCCTTGCTATAATTATCCATGGGGGTAATTAGATAAGCAGTCCTGCCTTTAATCTTGCAAGAGCTGAACTGCATGTGGTAACATCCACCTTGAGCTGTCACCCGGAGATGGTGCATTCCTTCCTCATCCCGTGGTACCACTCCTTTTCGGTTTTGCCCTTCCCAAGCCGTTTGGGATCAAGCAAAAACACACATCGACTGGAGATGATGGGGGGAGAGGGGGAACAAAAGGAGAGGCAGGGAGAGCTGCTCCTCTTGAGAAGCTGCTGTCTGTACAGCAGCAGGTCAAAGCCCAATCACCCCGGTTTGAGCTATTCCACCTCCCCCTGAATACCCTACCAAGGAGCCAGCGCATCAGCCGTGCCAAGCCCCAGCAGCTCCCCGCTGGAAAATTTGGGCTGGGGCCTCCCCCTCCCTCCGCACAAACCCTGGCTCTCCCTCTCTCGCAGGCACGCACGGGGAAAGGGAGGGAGAGAAGAGAGAAAACCACAAGCAAATGTTCTGGTGCAGCGTTTCCCCTCATCAGAGTTTCGTACTTGAGATTCGAATCGTGTTTAGAGAATTAAAATTTAAAAAAGAAAGCCCTTTCCCTGCGCTGCGGAGGCAGCTGCAGCAGGACACGCTGCTCGGGCAAAATACCCCGCGGGTGCAAACACAAACCTCTGCGCCAGAGCTTAAAGACACTGGGAAATAATTAAACATTACTGGCAAATTTAATTTTTATATGGAAAAAAATAATCACGGTAGGCGATATACATTGGGAAACCTCCAAGACTCTGACCTTTAAATCAGCAGCTAGGACAGGCAGACAAGCATGCCTGAGGATTGCAGATACACGGCGAAGCAGCTCCAGAGGTTTTTCCAAACCCTCCGCAAACCAACCACACACCTCGTTCTAAAAAAACCCAAAAATAATCATCTGTTTTCTTCTCGATTCGCACGTTGGGGGAGGCGGACGCTCGAGTCGGCGTTACGCGTGACACTACTCAACCCTACGCCGCGCTCCGGGAGATTTCATTTCACGTGGACTCTCGGCTGAGTAGGAGGAATGAGCCCTCTCCCCTAATTTTAAAAAGAAAAAAGGGAAAACGAAGGGATAGATTCCTAATTACTCCAAGGAGTCTTTACATCGCTCTGACAATGAAAAAGAGCACGGGGAAAGCGTGCAGAAGAAACCCATTCATCTTCCAAGAGTTCTTCTCGCAGCCAAAATAAAATGATTTGGCTTAAACCCGAAAATCCTCACGCTGAAGCGACAAACAAATCCACTTTATTGCGGAACGACGCAGGGGACTCAAACCTTATCTCTGGAAAACTGGTATCGGAGGTAACCAACCTGTTCCCATCCTATGGGAGCTGTAGCTGCACAACGTTTCCAGCGCTCTGGAAAAAAATAGTTTCAGGTTCTGCTGCCTCGATCTTGGCACCTAAACCGAGTTTCCATTAGTTAGAGGCTGAGGGATGATTTCACTCCAGAGCTGAAATGGGGAAACCAGCAAAATGAGGAAGATGCAGCTGAACAGACGCTTTGTGTTTCTCCTTAAGCCTGCGCTGAAAAATGGGGGTTTATCAGGTTTTTTGGGGGGAACACCTACCTAACACGGATGGGGAGACGCATTAAAGAGGATTTAAAGAGGGTTTCTGAGCTGCGTGCCAGCAACTGCAACATCACCAGTGAGCATCAGGGATGGTGTGGGACAGCCAGCACGGAGGGGACACCCCAGGACGGTGCGCAGGCGGGTGCAGCGGTGTCCCGGGATGGGCAGGGGTACGGGAAGGAAGGGATCCGGGCCAGGAAAACACCCCAAGATGCAAGGGGGTCTCCCCAGGCAGCAAAGGTGCAGCAACACAGCAGACGTGGAAGCTGATCTCCGACTCGCTGCCAACAAATGCCGAGGTTATTCACGTCCTAACAAATAATTCTATAAATAACACAGTTGCTTTGGCTTCCTGAGCGAGACCCATCTCTTCTGGAGCTCTGAGAGGTGGAAGGAAACGGCGTCGACTCGAGGAGCTCACGGCAAGCGGCTGAACTCCGCAACACCCGAGCGACAGGAAGGGAGGGCTGCTCCTCCGAACCGTCCCCGTCCCCTCGGCGTGCACACACGTGCCGGCCTGCGCACGTATGACACACGCAAGCTGCCACGCATGGCCCCGAGCAGCTCGGGTCCTGCAAACACCAACACAAGGAAACTTAATCTTGACTTTTTCCTTCTTCTTATGCAACAATAACGAGCTTTGTAGCTCCAAGCCATTAAGTGACAGCTCCTCATGCAAAGACGCCCCTTTCAGACACCGATTCTCTGACCAAGCACAACAAAGGCATCTTGGGGGCAATAAGCTTTGAGATACATCCTCAGCGAGGAGTCAGAACGCGCTGCCAGCTTCCCCAAGCTGTGGGGACCCCAACAGGGACCCAGGGCAGGTGTGCGAAGGAGGTGGGAACAGTGCGGGTGTTCCCCACCAAACGGTTCCCTTCCCCTGCACCCAGCACAGGCAAACCCCACAGGCTTGCGGGCTGTGCCCATTTAGCCTTTCTTCCTCCAACAAGGTCACCCTGGGGATGCCAGAGCAGGGGGACGGCATGGCTCGAGCACGGGGGAGCACTCTGGGGCTCGCTCGGCTTTGGAGCATCCTGCTGCTGGGCTGTCCCAATGAGCCACGAGCCTCCCCTCTCTCCATGGGTACAGAAATAGCAGCGGTTGGGTGCACCTGAGTCCTGCCCTGAGGCCATTCCCGAAACCGCACGCTCCCTGAGTCAGACCCATCCGTCTAGACGGAGGACATTCCTCACCCCACCACCAGCCCAGTAGCTGGTACCAGCCGTGTCCTCACTTGTCCAGGGCAGGATCCCAGGTGAAATCCCTCAGGGCAGCCAGAAGCAGCATCCCAGGAAAGTAAATGATGCCTCGAGAAGTTTGGCATCCACATCCCGTGGACCATGGAGACTGCAACAGGGAAACTCTCGGGCATCTCCTCCAGCACCGGGAGCTCCCTGCAGAGAAGCGGCGCTTGGCGAGACCCCTTGGAGACCCAAAGCCCATCTAGACACCCAAGAGGACCCTTGCTAGACAGAAATCAAGCCCTCAGGGGCACAGGATGGATCCCGTACCACAGCACAGGCAGAGGCATCGCACGGCTCCTGGCACGCTCTCCAGGGAAAAGCAAGCTATCACATCTCCAGACGACGACAGCTCCAGAGCGAAACGCACATCATCCCTAAGAGGTCTGAACCATCCCCTCTTCTGTCCAGGGGAAAACCAGTACAGGTGATATTCCAGAGCAGAACAGCAAGATTGGAGTTTTTTTTCCTCCTGTTTTTAAGGAAAACTGGGCACCTAACACACAAAAACCCAAATGCTTCTGCCCCTTTGCAGCGATGTAGCTGCAGCTGCACGCAGGTTCCGAAACCTCCGAACCTTTGAGTCCCACTGACCCGCAACAGGTTGCAGACATGAAGTTATTTAAAGCACTTCTAAAATATTAATTGACATTTGCCTTACAGAGGGGGAAAATAAAAAAAGGGACGAGACAGAGATAGGACCCTCCAGGGATCCAGATGATCCAATTTCGGGCACCTAATTAAAACTAAATTTCAATTAATTTCCAATTACTTTATTTTAAACTTATTTTGTATTTATACTTTTTTTGTTAGTTGCCTAAAAATGAGGATGTCCCTTTGGCTGCTTTTCAATTAAGTATCATCTCGGCACTAAAATTAGTGCTTTTATTTGCTAACGCAGAGGTTATTCAAAACCCCTACACGTTTAATTCAAGGACTTAAAGAGAACTTGACAGACATTCCCCACCTCCCTTTTCCACTGATGAATCACTGTATTTACTACACACACATTCTTCGCGGCGACGTGTTCAACTTCGCTCGAGTGGAAACCGAAGAGCAGAATGACAAGGTAGCTTTGGCACTGTGAAACAGATACGGAGAAAGCACAGGCATCATAGCTTATTTCACTTGTATTTCAGAGTACCTGCCTTTTTTTTTAATTGTTATTATTTTAAATAATTTTTTCTGGTCAGTCTCAAGAGTTTAGAAGTAACAGATATCACCTTAATTTAGGGGTTGAAGAGGAAAACATCCTCAAGCTTTTCCTCAGCCCCTGATGACTTTCCTTGCCTTGAAGGGACCAGCCACTGAATTCATAAAGAGCAAGAGAAATGGTCGATTCACCAGAAAAGAAGAAAATTCGGCACTTCAGTAACCTCTTTACAGGTACTTCGCTATAAACTCCTCAACCCCAACAGTTTCACTTTAACACGCTGGCAGCAAACAAGCAGCGCTTGAATATTTAATATTCAGCAACTCATCATGGTACCTTTATATTTTAAGGCAGACTGTCACCATTTGAAGTTCACTTTTCACTCCTTTCTTATGAAAAATATGCTTTAAACAAACAGGGCTTGCTTAATTTTTATTTATGTGCCCTGTTCTGTATTTACATCCTGCATTTTGCCTGAATTCCCCAGCACTACACAAAGTGATGAAGCACTGGGACAGGTTGCCCAGAGAAGCTGTGGATGCCCCATCCCTGGAAGTGTCCAAGGCCAGGCTGGATGAGGCTTGGAGCAACCTGGTCTGGTGGAAGGTGTCCCTGCCCATAGCAGGGGGGGGGGCTGTAAGGTCCCTTCCCCCCCAAACCAGTCTGTGATTCCATGAAAGGCAGGGAGCTGCTGCAGGGGGGGCTGATGCTGCAATAAATACCTGTAGGCTCTCTGCCATCACTAATGAGTGACAGTATGTATATAACCGGATTAAAAAAACCCCAGCTTCCCAAAAGTTGAAGCTACAGCGCTCATCGCTGGAAGGATTCCTGCTCATTTTTGGAAGCACGCACACCAGGGAGAAAAAAAAAAAAAAAGAAAGAATCCAACAAAACCTGTGGGCGTCTGAAGCCACCTCATCCTGGAGAGACTGGAGATTTGTTTTTCAATTGGCAAAAACATCCTCCTGCAGAAAGACAAACTGCAGCCAGGCGCAATCCGGCGTTGCTCGGGAGCAAACGCGCACCGTGGACGACGGATGGCGTGACAGAGAGGGAGCAACCCGTGGCAGGTACCAGCAGCACCCCAAAACCCCCTGCACCAGGCTCCTTGCGCTTCACCAGCCGGATTGATTTTTTCTGAAGGCATTACTGACACATCACGTATTTCTTTGCCTCTTCTTTCCCCCAAAAAAGCTACAGAGCTCTGGTTTAAATCAGAGCTTTTTGTGTTATGAACAGGGACCGGTTGGTCACTTCTTGCAGGTCTCTCCTCCCTTCGGATCTGACGTTGTCGCTGCTTGGCCGTCAGCACTCCAGGGTGATGACGATAGACGCAATCGTAGAATAAACCTGAATATCCACTAAACAACCCAGTGACGCGACTCTTGCGTGCCAGTCCGTTCTTCCCAGGCTAAGCTCTGTGCTGCTGCACCAGGTTGGAGCCGCGGGCAACGTGACCGGCTCGCCATGGAGCAGAGCCAGGTTTGCAGGGAGCAGCGGGAGCCGTGGTCGTGCCAGATCGTCAGCGACTCAGGCGGGAGCACGCAGGAGTACTCGTGGCTGACGACAGACAATAAAACGTCCACGCCGAGCCCGGCACGCCGGGAGCACCCGCCTTGCCGAGCGCGGGCGGTGAAGCGTGTGTCACCACGGGGGATGCTCGGACGCCCGCGATTCCACGCCGCGGTGTTGTGGCTGGTGCCTCTTTTCGGACCGCAGGGACAGCAAGGTTGAAGCGGAGCACCACGGCCCCAGGGATGAACCAGGATCGCCGGCAAGCAGGGCACAGCCTTGCATCAGCCCCGAGTGATGCTCAGGGGGCTGGGGAAAGGGAAAAGGCAAGCTGCCAGCTCCCAAACGCCCCACGCTCGCTCCCCGAGGTGACAGCCCGCTGTGGGGACAGAGTGGGGAACTGCAGTTCGATTTGGCCAGCGGATGGGGACCCCCCTGCAGCCCTTCACGCTGCCTCCCCCAGACCCACTGCAATCCCCCAGCAGGGACAAGTGCCGGCGGCCAACAAGTGGCATTTTAAAAAAAAAAAATCAAGGAGCAAAGACACATCATTCCATTTAGAGTTTTTTTTGTTTGTTTTTCACACTTTATCTTCTCTGTGCTCAAGCTGAGTGACACTATCAAGTCTAAAAACCACTTACACACCCTTTCAAATTGCATATATCTTCAGTCCGTGATGCTGAGAGATTGCTGGCACCAGCATACGCTACAAAGGACTGAAATTGTCCATCCAGCACAGCAAGTTCATCCTTTTCCTACATTTCTTGCTCCCAAAGGCATTTCAATGCCCAAGACACCTTGGGCATCGCAGGACAGGCTGCAGCGGCCAAAGCCAAGCTCCTGGTCCCCCTCTGTTAGGGGACCATCAGCTCCCCCCATGAGCCCAGAGCCACAGCGACCGCTCTGATGTCAATGGGCACAAGAGGGAAGGAAAAGCAATCACCGCATCCAGCAAAAACGGGTTTAAAAACCAACGGAATAGTCAAGAAGTTACTACTAACTTCAAATAAATAATGCACAGCCTCAGAAATAAGGTCAGACGGATGCAGAGCTCTCATCTGAGAAATAAGGTCAACATTGCAAAGCAAATGCAGGTTTTTTGGTTTTAGACTGTGCAAGCAGTAGTTCTTAAAAATTCAGTTTTCCCCAGTTTTGTTTTCATTTTGAAATCTGAAATCATTTCTCCGGTCCAGAAAAGGGCTTTATGCTCCTCCACCCCCAAAACCGACACCTTTGCTCGTATTGGCTTTGGGAAGAAAGAAAAACCTTTATGTTCTTTTACTCCATCCTCAAAGAGACTGGTTTGATTCCTGATGCTCCGGCATATTTCTGTTTTTTACCATACTTCAAGGCTATTTTCTCCCTGCCAAAATATGCAAGGAAGAGCAATACAGGCCCTGCAGCTCTGGGGGAAGGGCTAACCCTGCAGCTCTTATTATCTTTGGATGGGAAGAGGGGGCGAGACAGAGACACTGTTAATGCCTCAGATATTTCCAGATCCTACTGCTGTCCTACCAGGGAAGTCTGAAACATAAAATGCCATTGGAAAACATCACATGGGACATTTCAAAAAACCACCACAACAGCCTAATTGGGTTTACTGTCAGCATCTAGAGCCTCTTGGATGTAGCCTGCTCGAAGATTACACTGGTTATACAGCTCACGTGTTGCTCTTTACAAATTCAAACCAGCACCAAACCTTCGCCTGGAGGGTCACATCCACCTAAACAAGTCTCTGGTGTAGAACTTTTAGGGACTTGAGCGTTTCCTTGCCCTTGGGACGCGATATTCAGCCGCACACTCAGCCAGGGGAAGAGCCCAGGCGAGACTCGGGGTCTGTGCAATTTTGCGACCGAGCAGATAAAAATCTTGTGTTAACTAGTTCACAGCTGCACGATGCTTTGAAGATACACAGAGCCTGCGCACATCGTTATTTTGTAGGATTAGCTCCTTTTCCTCCCTGCTCCAGCCCTGACCAGCAAACGGGGAAGCTGCCCAGTGCAGTCTGCATCATCTCCAAACTGCTACGGTCATGATGCTCCATCATCCCTCAACCTACGGTCCCACCCCATGGATGCTCTTCCCTGAGAGTACATTTAAAACGGGGGTTTATATTAACTGCTATGCTGAAAAGTCAGACAGAGAGCAAGCAAAGCTTCAAAGAGTCATTTACTTCCCCCAGAACAAGAAACACAGCCCTTCAGTCTGTTTTCCATTAGGAAAGAAGCAGCTGGAACAGCTTCCCATTGTTCTGCTTCTGGGGTCGGCTTCCCAAACCTACATCTCAGCTCAGCCAGTCTGGATGGAACCTAAGGAAGTCCCCAGAAATGCCGGGCTTTTGGAAAATGAGAGTTTATACTGGGAAAGGATCGCTTTGTAGGCCTTGCTACTGGGAGGATTTCCCATGCATCTGCCAGTCAGTCAGTAGGGCTGGCCACACATCCCCATGGGATGTCTCCAGCCCCAACGCCCCATCAGGCTAAGGACACGGCACCGTGCAGATTGCAGGCTAAGGGATACAGTGAGCTGGAAACCAATTCCAGCACCAAGGGTCCCAGCAGCATGGATTACAGAGCAGGAAAAAGACCCCAACTCCCTGCTTCTCACATACGGGGCATCCCCAGCCCCAGCCCGCACGCTACGGCCAAGGGACAGCTCTCAGGTTTACATCCACAGCTCCATGGAACAACAGGCATCTGTTCCCCGACTCCAATGGGACACGAATCCAGACTTTACCGAGTTTATCCAAAGCAATTCTTTCCAACTTAGGAAAACCGAGGCTTGCCTGGCTGAAGGACAAGCCACGCTCTCGCTGTGCCGGCCCACTGTCTTGCAGACCACCCTGAGCAGGCTGCGAAAACACCTCTTTTCGGGTTTTTTTCCCCCTTTTGAGGGAGGCAGCAGCATCTCCATGAGACAGTCTCACAGGAGGAGTCTGGCGCAGCTCTGGAGACCATGCACAGGTCCAACAGGAACAGGCCTTGCCGTGCCGGTGGTACGGGAATCTCTCCTAGCCCTTCACAGATGTTCCTCCCAACACTTCTGCTAATTGAATCAACACCCTCCTGTTCAGCTGAACATATGGCTGTGTTCGTACCAGCACCGCCTTTACTTGAATAGTGCCTACAAGGTGCTTTAAGGACAGCCTACACCACTAAACCATCATTACCAACCTTTTTATTTAAAAAAAAAAAATAAAATAGGCTTTAGGGTTTGTTTTTTTCCACCTGTGGAGCCTGACGATCACTGCAGGGTCTGGGTGCAAGCCCTGGTCCAGTTGCCTGGCTCGAGGACACAAGTCACTCCCTGTTTCCTCGGGTATCCAGCTGGAAAAGGTCCAGAGAGCTCTAATTAACCAAAACTGCTCGTTTGCCTTCACGGAGCTGCTCTCCCCATGGGCTCCACGGGAGACAAGGCAGGGATGCTGTTCCCAGTGGGAGGCAGACGGATGCACAGCTCACAGCTCCCACAGACGCCCCTTCGCTGGCTTTATGGCCAGGAAGGCAAACGGGAGAGTTGGGAAAAATGGTGGGGAAAACACAAAAGCTCACTGAGACAAGAGCAACAACACCAAATTGCCCGTCACATTGGGAAGGTGTTTGCCAAGGGATGCGCTGGGACCGCCTCCTCCTGCCAGATTGCTCCTACCTGCTCCAAGGACAGCGAGGTCTCGTTATATATAATCCCGGCTCCTCTCAAAATAAGATTTTACCGCACAGAAAAAACACACCAGCAAGATTAAACCACAAAAAGGACCCTCCAGGCGAGCAAGGGGCCACGGGAAGCCCCTACAAGGCTCTCCTCCAGAGGAGCACGAGCCAGACACAGCCACCGGGTTCAAGGCAGGAGCTGATGCTGCCAGGTTTGCTCAGCCATGCCACGCGCCTTAACCCCGCAGGATGCGGCCCCCAGCACAACGCCAGAGGGGTACCAAGGGGGCAGAAACACCACCGTCTACGGCAACGTTGTTTCACCAAGTTTTGGGAGAGAACTTGGATAACAAGGCACACGTGGGCCAGAGGGAAGGGGAGCTATGGTTATAAAAAGGATAAAAATCAAAAGGCAGAAGAGTGGGGCTGAGAAAGACACCCGCTTAAGGAGTGACGCAGGGCTGGCATTCAGAGCTCTGGACCTTGCGTTTTCTGGCCTTATTTATGAAACACAAATAGTCCAGCCTTCTCCGTAAGCAGCCAGATCCGGTGGAATTACATGTCTGAATACTCTCAGTAAACAGACGGAAAGCTGTGGAAACACAGCTTAAGGCAATACACACTAACAAGGGGGCCTTTATCGCTCAACCTGGCCCTGACCGGCAGAAGGGAACCCGCTGGCCCCGGCTGAGTGTGCAACTGGTGTGTCCCATCCCTCCGGTCACTCCGAGCAGGGACACCCCCGGCTGCACTGATCTGCCCCTCACAGGGTGGATGGGACCCACTGGAAAAAGGCAGGTGGGGGGGGGGGATGTTGCTACCCATCACCATCCCTTCCTGGAGCGGGAGAAGGGATGGCAGGAGTCGAACACACATAGGAACCACCTTCACCCCCAGTGCTGAGCATCTGCCTTCATCTCCTGGTAACACGTACCATGGGCCAGGTTCGGCACAGGGCAGGGGTTTTCCTGCCAGAGGAGCACATCATCCACACGAGAGAGACGGGCAAGAGTTGACCCCATCTTGCAGAGCTGATGGAAAATGCCGAAATAAAAACCCAGCTCCACCAAAACCCAGGAGCCCAGCTACGGGAATGGTGGAGCACAATTGTCTGGCCAAACTGGAGGATCGGCATGCTCTCTCCTGGCCGGAGGATTTACAGATCTGAAAGTATTTCTCAGACCAAAACCATACTTTGTTTAGTTTCAAGGATCTTCTCTTAAGGAGAGCTGGAAGTCCCATCTCTGCTGAGAAGCTGCACCAAGCCGTACGCAAGGAAACCTCGGTGCGAGGGCAGCCGAGGGGTCTGCAGGGCAACTTCACCTGTACCCACCGCCCGCACGGTGATGGGCCAAGACGTGCACGGCCACATCCCAAAGCAGAAACCCCAGCTCTTCCTCACATTCACCCGCATGCAGGACTGCAGTGCCAGCTGAAGCTATTGCAGCCTCCTGCTTTGAAATAAATTATTATTTATTGCCCAGAGAAGCTGTGGATGCCCCATCCCTGGAAGCGTTCAAGGTCAGGCTGGATGAGGCTTGGAGCAACCTGGTCTAGTGGAAGGTGTCCCTGCCCATGGCAGGGGGTGGGACTGGGTGGTCTTTAAGGTCCCTTCCAACCCAAACCTTTCTGTGATTCTATGACTCTATGATTATACTCTCTTCAAATAAACTACTAACACTCAGCTCAGACACCTCAGCCCTGATTTGTTTCTAGCCAGGAGCGTCACTGGCTACTCTTGACAAAAACACCCCCAAGGAAATTCAGGTGGATGCCTTATTTATTTCCTACCCAAAGAAACTTTCCTTTTTTTTTTAAATCTCACTGCATGATGCCAGGAGGAGGGTCAAGTTCCCTGACAAAGAACTGCAATCCTCTGTGACCGCCAGATAGGGGAAAATAAATCTTGCAAGTGCACATCCCCAGCAGGGACCTAACGGAAGATGGGGATACGGGAAGAGAAAGAGGGGAAAGACAAAGCTTCGCTTCGGAAGCCAGAGAAGGCAGATCACTGCTGGGCTGATCATTCTTCCTTTATCAACTGCACCGGCGATTTTTAGAGCCACGCTGAAAGGCAGCAGCACACTTCCACGTGTACGTTAGCAGACACCATCCCAGTGCTGCGCAGCACCCTGCCTACACCCACACTTTGTGCTTGCTGCAGCGTTTTCTGCCTGGAGACCTCAGTGTGAATTAATTTAGATTCCCAGCACCCTCACCAGGTAGATTATCTTCCTCTTACAGACAGAGGAAAGGACCAAGAAACGATGGAGGCAACGAGGGATCCTCCCTGGAGCCAAAGGGTCCCATTGCTCCCACCCTGCAGCAAGCCTGGGTGGGCAGGCACCTCCGCATCCTAACACACAAATTCTCATCTGTCCCCCTCCCAGAGCGGAATCATAGAATTGTTTAGGCTGGAAATAACCTTTAAGACCATCAAGTCCAACACTGCCAAATCCACCACTGAACCCTGTTCCCTGAGCACCACATCTCTTAAATATCTCCAGCAATGGAAGCTGGCATTGCCCATCCCCACTGCACGCATGAGGCGTCCCCAGCTGATGCTCTCCTGAAGGGTCTCCAAAGGATCACAGCATGGTTTGGGTGGGAAGGGACCTTAAAGATCATCCCGT
>NW_010234450.1:37930-50880 GCF_000690775.1 Eurypyga helias
CAGGGGAGAGGGCCCCCAGCCCCCAGAACATCTCTGTGACCTCCTCTGGACTCGCTCCAACAGCAGGACACCAGGAGAGAGCTGGAGGGGACCCCCTCAATGAGCCAGGGTTCACATGGGGATCCCTCGACCCAGGGTGCTGTGCACCCCCTCTGCACCCTGCTGTCTTGGCACGCCTTCACCCCGCTCCTCTCAGGATGCCGACGGGGAGCCTTCCCCGGGAATCGGCCGTCGGCTTGCGCACGGACCGACGTGTGGTAGAAGAAAGAAGCAGTACCGAACGAGTAGTGCCTGTAAACACCTGGA
Organism: Eurypyga helias; assembly: GCF_000690775.1. Taxonomy (NCBI): domain Eukaryota; kingdom Metazoa; phylum Chordata; class Aves; order Eurypygiformes; family Eurypygidae; genus Eurypyga; species Eurypyga helias. Next base: position 38,237 of record NW_010234450.1, read on the forward strand.
ATAAAAGAGAAATGAAGCAAAGCTTGTGTGTTTTGAGCAAGGCTCAGACAGGCTGTAGCACACCACCATCATCATCCTTGGTGACTCCAAGAGCCCTGCTCTTCCTGCTTGGGTCAAAAAGCCTGCTATCCCTCTGAACTACCCAAGAAACCCTCTACAGCTATTATTTTAGACGGAAAATGCTTCCTTTATCATGGCAATACTAAAACCAGAGACATGTGTGTGGCTTCTGATTTGATGGGAAAACAGACAAAGCTGAGAAACATACGGCCACAATGAACCCCACGTGAGCCTTCTCACGCGTCGCTGCCTGGCTCCGGCGCCAGTGACAAAACACTTTTCTTATCACCAAGTGGGATTTCCCCTTCCTTTTTCTCCTCTTTACCACACATCACGATCCAAAGGGACATCCGAGGGGAAGTATGAACAGCAACTGGAAAAAAGCTGATTCTTAAAAACCAATTTGAAAGGGCACTGCCATAACAAACCCTTTTTGCTCACAGCCCCCTTTCCCCTAAACACACCCCTACTACAATTCCAGCATTTCGACCCTGCTGAAAGCATCTAATGGCAGAGAGGAGAGGGGTTGCAGCATCCCTGCTCCCACCCCAGCAGCTACGGGCTCTCCCCGGGATGCAGGACATGACGAGTCACTTGCCCTCGAGTCCCCACGTAGGCTGATAGGGAGGGATTCATAAAATCTCCTGTATTTACAAAGTCTCCACCTAAACCATGCAGAAAGATACAGGGCAGCAGAAGGAAGTTTGTGCCCAAGGACCTCAGAAGATCCCAGTGAGAAGCAGCAGGGATAAGAAAGGAGGAAAAAACCACTGCAGACGTTCCTTGAGCTTTTTCTACAAGCATTTCTATAAGCTTTTTCCGACTGCTAAAAAAACCCAAAGCCCCCAGCAGTGAAAAACCCTCAGCAAATTTAGCAGAACATGCCAACAATTTTTTGCTATAGCCCGGGCACGCGTGCTTCTCCTCGCTAAAAGGTGAGGAGGTGATTTCAGAAACCTTCCATGAAAACCGTTGGGTGTTGGTGGGCCTTTTGTTTTCCTTCCTAGCAGTAAGTACTCACAAGCATCCTGGAAACCATAAAAAAAACCCCAAAAGGCCGTTTTTAGACTTAGAGGAGAGGACTAAGAGTTTGTCACCTTGTGTCTGAGCTGGATGCTGAATTCACCCCAAACCAGAAGCTGAAGATTGCTGTAACAAAAGATGCTGCAGTGATAAAGGGAAGCCTTACGTTCATGCACTGGTTAGTCGTGCTAGATCAGAAATTAGCTTGCTATCCAATTCTTCCACAAAGGCTTTGAAAGGACAGGATGTCTCCTTAACACGAAAGCAATGAACCGATAGCGGCTCATCACTGAATTACTCATTCAGTTTTAAAAGCCGCAGGAGTACAAAGCCCGGCGTCAAGAAAAACTTGATGGGCACGAGGTGAGGGCTAGAACATCGCATCCAGGACTGCAAACGTATCCCATGGGTTTTGCACTTAAACCCCACTCCCATGGGAATCTGAGCTGCCCAAACGAATTCAGGGTCAAAAACGCCTGGGGGGTTGGAACTAGATGGTTTTTAAGGTCCCTTCCAACCCCAACCATTCTATGATTCATAGATCGATATGGCACATCCCCAGGGCATTAGCAGGTTAATTACACTAACTCGTTAGAAGAAAGTAGACGATGACAAGGTGCACGTTCGCAAGCAGGATGAGCCTCCAGCTTGGGTACGAGGCTGTTGGCGAGCCAAGCCTCTTGGAAGACAGGATGAAATACAAAAACCCTTAGGGAGCAGGCACGTAACACACAACACGCCACGTCTGACGCCTGCGGTGCACGCAAGACGTACCTGCACACAAGCACAACCCCGAACGGTGCCACAAAACCTACCGGACACCCCCAAACCACCACGGATCTGAGCAAGGCACCCCCACACCACGCTACATTCCAGCATCTTCCCATGCAAGCGTCTCAAGAAAGTCATGCATTAAACCGCTCGTATCAAACCCAGAGCTCGTCACTGGACACGAAGGAGGTGGATGGACACCTCCGTGCCCAAGCCCAGCGCGGCCAGGCGAGCCGTCCCCTGAAATAGCTCCTTCCCAGCCTCCTCTTCCCAAACCCAGCTTCGGTTTCAGGCTGCAGTTGTTCCCTCCCAAACTGCTCCGCGTTAAATACTCTCCTTTCCTCTTTCCCGGGGGACGGTTCGCCCCATGGGATGACAACAGGCTGCACGGCCAGGAGAAAGCTAAAATAGACTTTCACTGAGATTAACATCCCACTGGCAGCTGTATTCCAGTGAAATGCAACCACCTGGAAGATTAATATATAGATGCATTAATATAGAGACCAAAATTTATAAATAGCCTGAATATTTAATTTCTGCAGCATATTCCCCAGAAAGGGGGAAGGCGGGAGCACCCACAAAATTAGAATACATCACCTAGGCGGCACAGCCAAGCAACCCCCCGTCATCTGCATCATCGACGCGGGCTCGAATCGGTGAAATATAGAGATAGGAAGGAGCTAAGGCTATTCTTGGCATTTACCACCCAAGGCTAATAAAGCAAAGCAAATAAATCCAAGATGCACGAAGGAACAGGAAGGCTTTGAGACCCTAAATGAGCAGCGTTGCACCTATCCAAAGCCTTTCCGCGTGGTTTTTGGAGGTGGCGGTGGCAGTCTGGCTGCCGACAGGCAGTCTGCAAGCAAGTGTTGCAGATTAAGCACTAAGCAACACAGCAAAAACAGCTGTAAACACTCCTGCCATCCGAACCTGGTAAATGGGAAAGGAAAACCGACCTGGATATCGGGATTACCCTTGGCAAGACCAACCCTCCCTCTGCCATCCATCAGAAGTAACAGTGACGGCGACTTGCTGCCGACATGGAGTTTTTTATTAAGTGGAGCCACAAGAATCAACCACGTTTGTGCTCCAGTTGAGGTTCACCACCGAAAAAAATCCACCTTGGGAAAACCAAAGCCCTTGTGGCGAGATCAGATGTAGTTATCTTCAAAAGTTGCGCCGTTACCTGGTTTTAACATACAGTTCCCTCCATACGATAAGCCGTGGCGGGACGTGCAGCTTTCCAGTATCTGAAGGGGCTACAAGGGTACTGGGAGAGGACTTTTTACAAGAGCCTGTAGTGACAGGACAAGGGGTAATGGGTATAAATTGAAATCAGGGAGGTTTAGATTAGATATCAGGAAGAAATTCTTCCCAGAGAGGGTGGGGAGGCACTGGGACAGGTTGCCCAGAGAAGCTGTGGATGCCCCATCCCTGGAAGTGTCTTCAAGGCCAGGCTGGATGAGGCTTGGAGCAACCTGGGCTAGTGCAAGGTGTCCCTGCCCATGGCAGGGGGGTTGGAACTAGATGATCTTTAAGGTCCCTTCCAACCCAAACCATTCTGTGATTCTATGTGATAAAGCACAATGTCATCCTTCGCGACGCGAAGGCATCGCATCTGTGACATAGCCATCTTGTGTAAGGAAGCAAACAACACAGCAGGAAAAGCAGTGGGTGACATTAAAAAAAAAAAAAAAAAAAAAAAAAAAAAAAGGGAAGCTGGGGGAAAACGCTTCCTTGACAGGATTTATTTTTAAACGATGGCTGCTCAAGCCTGCTCGGGGAATTGGTATGGCAGGAGTAGCTCCCGTGCAAGAGGATGAATGGTGACTCAGCAGGTAAAAACTGTCAAAAACATGTCCAAAATTGGAACGATGAAAGAAATCAGAAGGGAAAAACTATAAATACCTCGAGCAGTTTTGCTTTGTGCGCTGGGTGGATGCCTGTGGCTGCAGAAGATGCTCTGCAAAGCAAGCAGGGGAACCCCCTCCCGAGCACCCGCGGGGGGATTCCTCCCCCAAAAGCAGGAGCCAGCAGAGGCAAGGGGAACCCCACCACCGATGTCAGCAGGACCCTCGGCATCCTCATGCCGTTAGGAACCGCTTTGGGCCCCGTGTTCGCCCCGGACACGACGTGCGAGGGGATCCCACCACTGCTGGATTTCAGGTATGGGGCTAGGGAGGGCCCTGCCCCCCTCCCCATTTCACACACTGCTCTGGAGAGGATGGGAGCAAGACTTTTCCGAAAAAATACCTCTTTCTGCACTGCCTTTTTAAAAATTTATTTTAAAAAGAGCCAAAAAGCCCAGCCAGCATGAAAGGCTGGAAAAACACTCCTCCTTTCCCCAACAGAAATTACAAAAATGCCTTTGAATTTGTTTTGGCAAGAAACAATGTTTTTTATGAAAGAGCTTCATTGAAAAGTCACAATTTGGAATGTACTCATCTATTCTACTTCTTTTTTTAAAAAAAATAAGTTTTAATTAACAGTATTTTGGCATAGTTTAGGGTTTGTTAGATCGTATCATGCGTTACAAATGCCAAACGCACCTTTGGGAAGCGCCTTATGATCGTACGAACGCTAACCGTGGGGTTCGCGCTGCCGAGTCTCGTTTCGGCAATTTAAAAATAAGAAATTAATTCCATTGGAGAAAACGCTGCCATTTATAACCCGGCAATTAAGAACAGATTTCATTTTAGATATTGGTGCATTCTCCAGCTTATGGAGTTATTCAGCACTGACACTGGTACTATCAGTATACACCCAGTTCTTAGAAAACAGACCCGGGCCACTTTCTCACCCCTTAAATTAGCAACACAGAGATGAAAAGTTAACGCTGCTTTCCTCTCCCCCAGGAGCTGCAACGTACGGTCTCCGCTCAAAAAAAAAAGAGCGAAAGCACGGAGCATACACTGGGATTTCTACCACAACAGGCCACATTATATCAGCCAGGGGCACGTACGGAGTTAAAAAACACCCAAACCCTCAAGGGAGCAAGGCAGAGCTGACTGCATTTGCAAACCAGGGTGTGCAGGCATTTTAAGGGAGATAAAAGAGATGGAAGCATGGCTGGAGAGATGCTCACAGCCCCATAGCCCTCCCTGAGGCCAGGCAGTTGTGCAGGTAGGAGATAGAGAAAGGAAAATGGGTTTTATTTGGCCGTGGCACTGCCAGCGGGAAGGTGATGCCCAGGGAGGGCTGCTGCGGTGGGCAGGGCTCCAGCTGGCACTGAGGACACAGGAGTTTGCTGTCTGCATCCCTCGAAGGGAAGAGTCAGAGCGGTCCAGGCACCAGCACCTGCATCCCAGCGTGATGGGGCAGCCCCAGAGCTCCCCAACAGCCCCCACTGGGAAAGGCTGGTGGAAAAGGGGACATATCCTCACCCTCTCCCCTTGGGCACATGGCAGCCAACGCTGCAAACACCAGCAACCTCCACGTCGCACAACTGGTCTCTCCAGGCAAAGAAAGGGAAGGTGACCAGGAGGAAGGGCACAGGTGCTCCCCTTTCCCTGTCTGTGCTCACAGTGTCACCAGGCTCCCGGCCACCTCCGGCAGTAGGAGCCCACAACGTACAGAAGAATGGGATATACATGGGTTGTGGCAGCAGTCCAGGCTTTGAGAGCAAAATTCACGTGTTAAAAATTAATGTTTCTCCAGTGACAGCAGCGGGGGACCCTGGGCATCACCTGAAACACAAAGGTGCCACGGTGACGGTTCTTTGCTGTTAACATCAGCCACTGAGCAGCACCGCTGCCAGGACAGACAGGACATGGGATCCCCAAACAGAAGATGGCTAAACCAAGTTTTGGCCACACACTGCAAGGCTTGCCACGGGAAAAGTGGGATGAGGCTTTGGGCTCCTTGTTACACGGGAGGCCAGAAGGGGTAGCACACCAACAGCTACGTGAAAATAACCACAGGGGTTTTTGACATCAAGATTATGAAGTTAATATTCACAAGTCCTATGGTACAACAGAAGAATTTGCAGAATAACCCATTGCCCCCAAAGCCCAGCACCCGGCTGGGATGGAGCTGCAGAGCTGACGCTGCAGCACCAGATTGACCCCCAGGCCCTGGGAAAAAAAGGTCTTGGCATCCTTGGGATCCTGCCATGGATAAACCCAGACAACTCAAGGGGTGAGGACCCAAAAGACAGTGTCCTTGTAGCTGTTTGCCAGTCCCTGATGAAGGGGGCAAGGGCACCTTTGCCACATCTTGACCTCCTGCCACGAGTCCTCTCAGGCTAGCAGCACACGTGAAAGCCAGCAATATTAAATTAAACCTTGGCTTTTATAGGGTTCTCCCTCCTCCTCGTACCAAAGAGGGGAAAAAAAAAAATTCCCAAGCACATATTTATATTTACCAAGATTCCAGCCATCTCATTTCCTGCTACGTCCCTCTCGAAGGCAGGAGTATTGTTGCACCAATTGTAAGTCTATTGAGAAACGGGCTACCCTCTGCTTTCACACTGGAATTAGTTACGCTCGGTCTGACCTTGCATTATTTTGAAGCGCCGCAACATTAAAAGAAAATTAGAGCGACTTCTTAAATCCTTCAAAAGGTAAAGCAACCCTATTGCTCCAGGTTAACATACAAAAAAACCACCCAAACCAAAATCAAGCTCTTAAATCACGATTACTGCTTTAATGTGGTAGGATTTAGTCTTATATTTTATAAATTCATTCGTTCCTCGTTTGCTGGAACAATCACGCCAGCTTTAATGAGCTCTCCCTATGAAAACTGCAGCTACAAAGGATCAGATTTGCTTACGTTACAGGGCTCTGCACACCTAGAAAGGAAATCCTAAACCACCGCGTGTTTCTTCACAGTCAGATTACCGGTTGTTAATCCTCTCTGCCAGATGCATTTTTAATCTTTTTGCATATAATAAAGCAAATTAGTGTAATTGTATGGGTAAAGGGAACCAAAATACGCACATCAGATTAAATGAAACTAACACCCTTGGTTATGATTTGCAGAGCTGGCAACTAATGGAGCTGGGGGCCAAATTCGGCTCCGCGGGCACCAGCCGAGGAAGAAGTTGCTGCACGATGAGTGCGGAGCTTCACCTTCCCTCGGCCACATCCCACAGGTTCCCATTTCTCCTCATGGTCCCCTGCGAGGGACCACGCCGGGTCACGGATGGGCAACGCGTCCCTGCTCTCACAGCACGACGGGGTAAGAGCTGGGGCTACGCGCAATGGCAGGTTCCCGTTGTTGCTCAGTGCGTGGGACGTACTCACCCCTCCGGATTTACACCGTTCTGGCTATTTCGAGCCACTTCCTAACCCATTACTGGCGTTCTTTGCTATCCACCATCAGCAGATGTTGGTGCCCTGGTACCTCGGGCACTGCCGCTCTCATACCTGAAGCACGAGATTCATGATCCAACTTCCCTGCCCACCAACCCAAAGAGCGAAATCCGCCCTAATGGCCTCAGAAAAGCCCCCAGGTGAGGTGGGCACCTGCAGAACCCTGGGCTTTCACCAAACGGAGCGCGGGAAGCAAAGCCCACGCATGCAGCTCACAGGCAGCAGAACCAGGTACGGCTACAGCTCCCCATCCAGGGCTTGACACCTGCACATCATCCCATTTCTACCCAGCTTGGGCCACCAAAGGGCAGTGTGCCTGGGCAGAAAGGGGCACGTACCAAGCTTTTGCAGCTGGACAGGTTTGCAGTGAGGAGCTCTGCTTCACTCAACCCACCCCGTGACAGCTTTTGCCAGCAGCATCTATTTAACTCCAGAACACCTCCTGCCTTCGAAGAGAGATGCAGTACCACAAAATGTTTTGCCCAGATCAAGGAGATTGCTGCCACATTCAGTGGCTCTAATGGATCAGGGAGGTTGTCCCCATTTTCCACCAGTGCCAGGGGGCCAAATTCAGAGTAGTTACCTCAAGATCACAGAATGGTTTGGGTTGGAGGGACCTTAAAGATCGTCCAGTTCCAATTCCCTGCCATGGGCAGGGACACCTTCCACTAGACCAGGTTGCTCAAAGCCTCATCCAGCCTGGCCTTGGACACTCCCAGGGATGGGGCATCCACAGCTTCTCTGGGCGACCTGTCCCAGTGCCTCCCCACCCTCTCCAGGAAGAAAGATGTTATTTTCATCTGTTTCACAGTGAGGATGCACCCACTGGAATTAAACCCAGTTAAAAGCATCACTGACGACAGCAGGGTGGTTCATCAAGCAGCAGACTACGTCCCCCTTCATTTCCATCCTCAAGGTGGGACTCATTCATGCTGCAATTCGGCATGGGCACGGGGGTCCGCGCCTGGCCAGCGCTGGGCGAGACCAGCAAGGAACAGGCGTGTGAGCATCAGCTGCGTGCAGGGACAGCCCTGCTTTCCCACGCAGGACAGGGACAAGAGCCCAGGAATGCAAGAAGTCACTCAGAAGTGCTGACTGTCTCCTGGGAAAAGCTTTAGCAACCTTTTTTTTTTTTTTTAAATAAAAAATGAAAAGAATAAGCAAACAGAATTGACCCCAGAGAAGGCACATTCTGACAGTTTCTGCAGGGGATGCAAACAGCGAAAGGGCTGGGGTACACCCACATGGATATACAGCCATATAAACAGCTCTGCAAGACTCATTTAGAGGGCCACGAAGATGCTCAGAGGGCTGGAGCACCTCTCCTATGATGAAAGGCTGCGAGAATTGGGCTTGTTCAGCCTGGAGAAGAGGAGGCTCCGAGGAGACCTCATTGCAGCTTTCCAGTATCTGAAGGGGCTACAAGGGTGCTGGGAGAGGACTTTTTACAAGAGCCTGTAGCGATAGGACAAGGGGTAATGGGTATAAATTGAAATCAGGGAGGTTTAGATTAGATATCAAGAAGAAATTCTTCCTGGAGAGGGTGGGGAGCACTGGGACAGGTTGCCCAGAGAAGCTGTGGATGCCCCATCCCTGGAAGTGTCCAAGGCCAGGCTGGATGAGGCTTGGAGCAACCTGGTCTAGTGGAAGGTGTCCCTGCCCATGGCAGCGGGGTTGGAACTAGATGATCTTTAAGGTCCCTTCCAACCCAAACCATTCTGTGATTCTATGATTTACTTCACGGAGAACTAAATGTGAAAAGGGCCTGCACACAGGTAACCCAGGCACAAACACTTAGGAGCGAGAGAAGGGTTGCCGTCCCCACCTGCTGTATCCAAGCCGTACGTGGGATGCTTTCTCCTGTACCAAATCCTCCTCCTTTTCAAGCACAAGAGCCCGTGCCCAAGAAAATGGATTATCCAGCGAGTACGCTGAATTATTTTGTTAGGGACAAGGGCTGGGTGTGCCACTGCGTGCACATCAGAGATGTGCAGACAGCACCAAAGCCTCGGTGGGAGCGAATCTGCCGAAATCAGGGGTGTTACAGCAGCAAGGAGTGGGATCTCCGGGGTCTGCGGGATGCTAGGGCACGGGCAAAGCCCCAGCGTCAGCCGGGCTCCATGTCCCTCGAGTGCAGGACCCCCTGGTGTTACACACCAAGACTATTGCCCGCCCAGGGCAGGGTGAGAAAAAAATGAACTATTTCTATTTTAAAACCCGAAAACAACTGACCATCAATGCTAACATCCAGTTTGGCTTTGGGAGGGATTTAAAGAACTCCAGCTTCTTGGTTCCTTAATCCCACACCAGGCTTCCCCACTACCAACCAGTATCGACTCCTCACAATTCAAAAGCATCTGCCCACATTTTTGCAATTATTTCAGACCCGGCAAAGCGCACCCTCCCCTTTCTGTAGGGTTAATCTAAAGAACAGTTGCCAAAACGCTGAGAACACAGTCGAACAATAGCTCCTCTGATGAAATTCCTCCACTCCATAGAGAAACCAGTATCCTCCAGCTGCTGTGGCTTGTCCAGAGAGATCGCCGAGTGTTTACCCGCTCCCATAAAAAAAAAAGAAATAAAAGATGACCAACTGAAAGATTTCGAGCGCAGCTCGTAGAAAATGAACGCAGAGCCCTGCAATCTAACTGCAACCTAAAAGTTTTATTAATGCCACATTTGCTTTGTGTGAAACATAAACCCGGGAGATCAGTGGAAGGAGGGCGATGCCGGCCACCTGTCCCAGGATAGAGACTCGCTACCCTTATCAGCACAGAGACCACTTTTAGCAGCTCCATCCCTTTAAATACTCATTCTCAGTGGAATCTCTGCTCAGTCATTTATAAAAGCCGGGGAGCCGAGCTGGACAGCTGAATTACAGCAGCTATTATCCACGTATGCCTGAATACAAGCAGACACCTTTATTTATAAAGGCTCTCCGGCTGACCGAGATTTGACATCGGCTACAGAAAGCATTCAGCATCCAACTGACTGCTTCGGAATAATGTGATGAAAGGTTAGCGGGTGCAGCCCGGGAAGACACCTTTACCCAGCGCTAAGAGCTATCCTTAACAGGATTCACGCTGCTGCGCTGACTCTTTTAACCGGGCAGGTTTAAGTAATTGAATTCCTGAACAGGCACAGAGTCGCACACCTTTGCCTCGCCTGATGGTACGTATTCAAATGGATTTATTTTCCCCTAGACCTAATTCTAAGATATTTAGAGTATTTTTTTCTTTTATTAGGTGTCTCCTTTTAGACCTCCTGGGTCTCTGCACCTTCCAAGCTGCTGCTTCCTGCTTGGGTCTCCTTTTGGCTCGCCCTTGCGGACACACGCCTTCCACAAATCATGGGAACACGTAGGTAATGCCAGTGAAAGGGATGGGGAGGAAGACAAACAGGTGGTAAGAAAAATCAATTAATCACAGTTGGTTTTCAATAGCTCTAATACTCTCAGTGGCAACCCCTGATAACAGAAGGTAACCAAGTCCATGGAAAAGTGTGGATTCTGCTTTAAATTGACAGCATCTCCAGGAGCAGCACGTGCAAACATCCCAAGGGTGAAGGAAGGCTTTAAGTACACGTATGTTCACATCAGACTCCTGATTCTGTCACAGCAACCCAAAACGGGAGCTGCCACCTCTGCTGGGGCACAGAGCTGGGACGGGGCTCCAAGGGCTGCGCTGTGCCTGCCGGCACAGGAATGGGAAGGAAGGGCCTTCCTTGCCCGGCTGCTCATTTCTTAAGCCAGGACCACCAAAAGCATCCTCCTCTGCCTTCCAAAAGCATCCTTCCTGCTCCCAGCACCTTCTCCCCCTCGTACCCATCCCTCCCACCACACCCAAACCCACAGCACCAGACCCACCCGGACAGGACTGATGCCCAGCACAACTCTTCCGGCTAAAATTCCCTACAGACAATGAAAATTTGGGGGCTGACAGCAACAGGAGCAGCCAAGTGACCTCAGGCATCCCTCACAGCACCAACCTGAAGCTCTGGGGAGGTTTCCCAGGTCCCCCCGAGGGGCTGATGGATGGGATCCCTGCGGGGCTGCCCTGGAGACCCCAGAACCAGCATCAGGCAGGAGCTGTGTGCTGCCAAGTAAGTTGTTATGGTTACGGGAGGGTTTGTCGGGCTTTTTAATTTTTTTTCCCTGCGCTTTTAAAAAGAATTCTTATCAGTTTAACATAATACTGCCAGTCAATAACAATTCTTATCTTAAAAGGTCACTCAGGTAGTTGTAACTCAATATTTCATCTACGTTTGCATTATCTGGAGGGAAACAGCCTGGTGACTTTGTGCCTCTTTTTAATAATCCACTTTTTTGGAACTGTAAGATTGTAAAAAAAACCTACCCAGAACTAAGCTGACCCCATAGGCAATTTGAGCACACTGGGGAACAGGAAAAAAAAGGTAGAAAAAGCACACTGATTTTTTTTCTGCATGAGAAACAAGGGGAATACCCCAACAGGCAAACTATGAAAACCGAGGAAATGCATGAACATAGACCACAGCTGCTGCAGAAACACTATGTTCTGCTTGCAAACATCCCATCAGTCAAGTTTCTCCACAACAGAAGTTGTGGGTTTTTTTCCTCCACGTTTCTCTCCCGATTTTCTTCCTCCCTCACTTCCCAGTGCAGACAAGGGACAGAGAGAAGGGGACAACAGGAAAAACCTGAGGACAAGAACCACCATCTGTGCTGTGCAGGGTGGTTTTTTTTTTTAGTCTGAAGACACAGAAAACAACAAAAAAATGCAGTCGCAGGGACAGTACGTTTTAAAATGTTTCAAGCTAAACCTGATCAAACCCTATTTTATCCACCCACTCAACAACAATTAATACTCCAAACACAACACATGCCCAAACCCCACCAGGCAAGGAGCAGGAGAACTAACTGGTTAAAAGTGAGGCAGGTTGTGGTTTGTCTGAAACAAGTTTTACCCCAAAAAAAAAAAAAAAAAAGAAAGAGAGAGAAAGAAATCTGGAACTAATTACTTGCAAGGATCAGGAACAGAAGAACAGCTTTTTAAAGCGCCCCGTGCTTCCACTCCAGGGCTGCCTCGCCCCAGAGCCAAGAGCGGAGCAAAGCTGGTGAATCCTGCAGATGACACTCACAGTATTAACGTTATTTTAAGTAAAATAACATCTTCAGGCACAACAGCTCAACACACTGGGCCACGTCCAGCTCCTGCAAACGTGAGGGAGGGATTGTGGCAGAGGATGTCTCGGCCCTTGGTGCACCAGAGCCATCGGTACCATCCATCCGTATCTTCCCTAACGGGAAGTCCCAGGCTCACCATACAAAACGACCACGGGTTTGTGCAGGCACAGTACCATGCAGTACCATTTCTGCCCCCAGGATCATTTTTATATACTACTAGTAAGATTTATATATGTTTATACAAGCGCTCAAGCACTGCAAATTCCCTGAGAAGTCTGCAAAGGGCAGCAGCCTGAATTAATAGAATCATAGAA
>NW_010234451.1:0-31439 GCF_000690775.1 Eurypyga helias
TCTGCGCCGCCGGCAGCTCGTCGCCTTTCGGGATGCCGCCCTGTTGCTGAGCGTAACCATAGAAACGCGGAGCGGAGGAGGAAGGCGAGGCGGAGGGTGTCTTTCATCCGCCTCCTCCACCTTTGTGCCCGGCAGCACGCGGCGACACGGCTGACGGTCAGTCGTTGTCTCCTTTTTGGATTCTCTCGTGTCTCTGCTCTGTCCCTCTGCCCGAGCCGTGCCAATCGGCGTGGTGGTTCACAAAATTTTTCGCTAGGTACCTCTTACTCTTCGTGAATTGGTATCTGAGTATCAAGAAGGCCCTCGACCCATAAATCTGGGCTTTTGTGCCTACTGTGTCATTTCTCAGCTAACTAGTTGGCCCTCTGATTGTAATCGTATTTCTTCTTGATGGCTTTTTCTGTCTCTTACTCGAAAAAGCAGTATCAAGAAAACATTGATTTAATGGCAGACCTTGAGATTTAGAATACCTCTGTTTCTTGATGTGTTAAAGTGAACTTAGCGCTGCGATAAGCTAATGAGAGAGCATTTGCTGTTACCTCTCTATCTAATTAAGCCTCTTGATGGAGAGGGTACCTGCTAAATTAGTACCAAAGTTCTCCAATAAACTGCAACAAACATCCATCCCTGGAGAGATCTATTTTAATTCTCGAGTTTCTTGTGACAACATCATCTCTGACGCAGTCAAGGCTTAGCAGTGTGTTGTCTTGAAGGACGGTTCTGAATGAAATCCGTGTGCGTGCTGCAGTTATCTTGAAATTTTGTCATGCCGGAGAGCTGGACATCATGCAATGCTTGAAGTACGAACAAGATACTGCGCTTGCCATTCCTCTTTTCTGTGGTATTTTATGAAATCAGCTAGTTCTCATTTCCCCCCTCCCCATCCCCCCTCCATTCTGGGTGCTGTCTCTGCATTGTCTTCGTGTTGACCTCAGTATCTCAGTTTATCCCAGTTAATGTGCAGGAGACACTGTCCTGCCCCTCAGGTAACTAGAGCACAGACTGTGCCTGCAACTTTACATTTTGGATTTCAGTAATGGCATGTGCTGAGAGTAAAGACACTGAAACAAATGCGTAGCAAGTCAAGAACAGGAGGATTTCTAGGCCGCTTGTTGAGTTGGTTCCAGTATGCCTTGAGGAGGTGTGTGGTCGCCCACTGATGGTTTACTGGCAGAGCTGTATTCTCGGGTCTGCTGTTGGAGAGGCTGAAGTTGTCTTGGTAACAGAGATTAAACTAGCTTCTTAAGAATAAGCTGTAACATCAAGCGGATATGGGGAAAATGAATGACTGAGCACTTCTGTTAGTAATTTTATGTGGGGCTTTTAACAGCAAAATGTTAGCTTCTATCAATTAGAGTTAGTTAATGTGAATTTGAGGGTTTTTAACTAATAGTTTAAGAAAACTGTATAGCAAACTTACTTATTCTGTGACATGCCTTACTTGCTTCTGTCCAGGGAAAGGTTCTTGGCTTAAAAGTTGTATGTGATTCAGGGCAAAGACATACAGGATGAAGGTAGGCTGAGAGAAGGGAAGAATTGTGAGTATCCTGAGTTGCTCAGAAGAGAATAGCAAAAGAATAAAGGAAGATCAATTAGGAGCCATGTGAAAATGGATGACCAGGATAAAGAGAGTGGTAGGAATCTGGTAGCCTCACTGATGTTGGTTTTGTTTTTTTATTTTCCTAACACGGGTCCCAGAACACTGGTGAACTGTACAGTCAGATGGATTATAGGCTCTCTTTGTATAAAAGCTGGTTTGTGGTAGGACCCTGCTAGCGGGTTGGTGGGGTCTCCCTGCTGGGCTATTCCTCTGGGATTGCTTCACTGGGTTGAATAAGCCCTTCATGCCTCTAAGTTTTGGTGGTATGGGGTTTGTTTGTTTTTTCCCAAATGGGTGCCTAGAATTCTGTGAGATGCAGATGGGGAAAACTAAAATTTATTTTGCTCTCCTTTGTCATCTGTTTTCTGTTTGGACAGTCCTCATAGTCCAGAGGTGTACTCCCTTCTTCATGGCTCATCCCAAGGCTGAGGAGCATGGAGAGCTAGGAGCAGACCAGAATGTTGTCTAGGGGAGGAGTAGGAAATAGTCCTGCAGAAGTACTCTGTGGGGTAGAGTATGATTTGGAAAAGTGGCTTTTACAGCAGCAGTGTTGAGTGGTGGTGAAGCCTTGGCAGAGGAGTAGGCATTGCAGTGTAGCAGAGGGTCAGGGCCCTGGGAGAATGTGGGTTAAGAGCTGTGTTTGGAGAGCCTTTCAGCTCCATCCCCTCTCCCTCCCATAAATTGCTGTTTCATTGATTAATGTTGCGTTTCTACAGCCTGTATTTACTATAGCATCCACCTGCCTCACTGATACCTATTTCTGTGAAGTAAGGAAGATCTGTTATCCCCATTCTTACAGCTGGGGACGAGAGATGTGGTGTCTAAATACGCAAACATAACTACCAGCTTCCGCAAGGTAAGACAGGGATGTGAACTTGCAGCTTCTCAGCTACTCTGCTGTAACTTCCTACGCGCAGTCATCTTGCTCTGTGGTAAACGGAAAGCAGCTCACTCCGCAACTCAGTTGCTCCGTGTCTATCAGGGGTAGTTGTGTTAACAGTAGTGAGATGGCTATGAGTTCACATCTTGACCTATTTTGCAGCGACCTGTTCATATATCCATTTCTTACATGATAACATCCTAGAAATTGGATACAGAGCAAGTGTAGGTCATTCTCCTATTCTCTCTGTCTCCTCCA
Source organism: Eurypyga helias (assembly GCF_000690775.1). NCBI lineage: Eukaryota > Metazoa > Chordata > Aves > Eurypygiformes > Eurypygidae > Eurypyga > Eurypyga helias. Next base: position 2,739 of record NW_010234451.1, read on the forward strand.
TTAAAGAAATGTAAGTACTACATTCAGGCTTGTTCTTCTTCCATCACCTCATCCTCCAAAATGAACCAACCACCACCAACCAAAACGCCAAAAAATCCAGGATATCCAAAATCTGTATATTCTGCTATTGCCATGGAGCCTTAACTTTGTTTTGTTTGCTTGGTTCTTCTGAGACACTGTCCTCACTGTGTACCAAAGACACTGTTGTCACTGCAAAGCTACAGGAATTCCAGGTGGCACAGGGAGAGGTGTCTCCTGTATTTCTGCAGGGAAGAGACGGAACCGCTCAAGTCAGGCAGGTGTGGTCAGCAGCGATGGTGTACGAGAGAGCACGCAGCTTTAAGTCGTACCATCATCACGTAGTACAACTAGCAGTTGAAGGGCGCGCGTGAAATCCTGCGTATCTGCTTACGAGAGCCTTTCCCCATCAGACCATCCCCAGTGGGCAGAGCTGAGGTTACCGGGGAGTGGGTTGGATACCTTCACCTTGCCTTAATAGTGTGGTGGTTGTGGCTACCCTTGGCATCCCGCAAGGCAGTTGGATGTAGATCACTCCACAGTTAGATATTAATGAAGTTTTGGGCACATACATACATAATAAGCAAGCTTTTGGGGCTTGTGCCCATCCCCCCCCCCTCCGGTTCTGTCGTATTTATGAAAGCAATTTTGGAGCATGTAAGAAGGATGCAGCAAGAGAAAAGGCTGGAAATGTGTAAGATAATCTGAACGGTGAGAAATAAAATTACAAGTATATTTGGGTACCTGGGGGAAAGAAGGTGAAGGGGAAGTGCCTGCCTTTTGCAGTAAGGAGGAAGAGAGGAATGGAGGAGGCAAGCAGAGAAGCGGTGAAAGAGAAGATGGTCCAGAAAAGGTAGTGCAAACTGATAGAACTAAGGTGAATATGATGTCTGGAAGGTATCTGGAGAAGGAGTGAAGGGCACATTCATGCGCAAATAGTTGGTGAAAATTTCTATAGTCTGGAATTGGTGAGCAAGAGAGACATCATCCTGGAGCCCATGATGACTTCCTTCCTTTTCGGAATGGCAAATCATAATTTGTTAGCAAGAAACCAGTGACATATTTAAAATGTTGTCTAGAACTATGTAGGTCACCAAAGAATGGGTATCAAAATGCTACCACCGTTCTTTGAAGCTGCTTCTGCTGCAGCTTTACGTGGGTGAAGTAGCTTGCTTGTGCTTCATCCGCACGGCTGTGTCAGCGCTTCCTCGTGCCTCAGCTCTCCACAGAAGCTTGGTTTCAATCTTAGAGCATTTGTGTGTTCCTAGGTTCTGAAGGGAAACTTTTCTGTCCTTGTTACTAGTCTTGAGCACTTAAAAAGGAAGTCGGTTTCCATTATCTATTTAATATTACATTTTCTGTCCAGCTAATGATTCTTCAAGAAATTGTTACTGAGCTTTCAAAAACCCTGAAGCCATATATATATATATATTCACGGGCACAGCGGTAACGTTAGCTGATCTGTTCTGGCTTTGGTGGAGTGCAAGCATCGTGTTGGAGTTTTGCACGGGGCCTTTGTGCCATCGTGGGAGTTGGAGTTACTGAAAGGCTCCTTTGTAAGCAGAGAAATGCGGGGTGGGGGTTAGTCTGTACGTGAGCAGATGCTTTGATGTAACCTTTGTCTGGGCGCCAGCTGTCGCACGTGTAGTCCTCGGGATACAGCGACTGTGAGATCTTCGTCAAAATCCTCTGTTTTTCATCTCTGGGGAGAAATTATGGCAGCAGTTGGGCGAGTTGTATGTGTTCTGACCTTAGCTGTGGAGACACTAACAGACGCATTTGACTTTTCATATGATGTAGCGGTTTTATTTCTCCTTTTAGAGGAAATCGGGGATCGTTCGAGATCTGCTGGTTTGCCGGTAATACGTATGCCTGCCCTTCATGAAGACTTTTTTTGCACTCAGACATATGCCTGTGGCACATGTTCATGCCTTTCACCAATATGCTCTGTGAATATTCGTTTGCGGCTTCCTGGCTCGGGACTGGCTTACGCTCGCTGCTTGTGCTGCTGTTTGCTGCTGCTGCTTAGAAACTATTTTGAGTAAAGCAGAGGCCTCTGATTTGGCCATTGATAACCTCAGCGGTTTTATCTGTATAAATTAGTTTGTGAAATGCTCTGAGTCCTTAATTTCATGGCAAGTGACTGAGATTTCACTGGTTTGTGGGTGGTTTGTTTGTTTGCTTCTTTTGCCTTTTTTTTTTTTTTAATTCCATGCTTCTTGAGCTTCTGTGCAAGTTACAGTAGCAGCGGTGTTACGTCTTTTGCTAAATCTCCTAGTGGACCACACCCTACAAAAGGATGCTTTCTGTATGATATTATGGGAGAAGGAGTTTTGGCTTGGAAAACTAAACGTTGCTTTAACTACAGAAGGAAGCAAAATGTGTATTTGCTGATGGTTCTGAGAAAAATTCCAGCTGCAGAAGTGCAGACACCTGTATATATGTGTATAACCCATATAGAACTGATTTGAGATGCAAGTATAAACATCTTATTTCTGAGAGAGTTTGTACTATTAGAATGATTATCTCTTCAGTAGGCAAGCTTAAATGGACTGCTCACAAGTGAAAAGTGCAAAGGGATTTGCATGACAAAGAGACGTGAACTGAAACTATAACACGAGGTTGAACTGGGAAGGGGAGGGAGGGAGAAATACTCTACCGTTATGATCTGAAAAGCTTGGCTTGATGTATGTGGGTGCTAATTAAGATGGTTCTTTGTAGTGAGTCTTTGCTTTAGTAAGAAAATCATTGCTTGTATTTGCCATCTGATTAGACGCAGTATTTTTAGGTGTGATTTCTTGAATGCATTGAAGAAAAGAAAATGCATACCCCTAACATTAACTGGCATCATAATATAGTCTAAGTATGCAGGGCAATGAACAAATTGATTTAATAACTTCTGATTGTTCTGTAGACTGTAAATAGAGCAAAGGGGCATGTGGGGCCAGTCGCACAGGACCGAGACTGTCTGAAGTCAGAGCAGTAGCTCTGAAAAATGTTCACGGTGGGAATTCAGGATGCTGATGTATGACAGCTGGATCTGTTAATGGTAGTCAGCCTCGGGGAGAAGAGCCCATATGCACAGAAATTGCAAGTTTTTAGAAACATGTATGAAGAATTGGAAGGGAGATTGGCTTTATTTTGAGTATAGTACGGAGCTGGCATTTTCTTGCATGGTGGGGCACAGCTCTGCATACATTAAAAAAAGAATCCATTTTCATTTGGTTTACTGTGGACCTTGTTTGTTGTTGCCTTTTTTTATCCCCCTGGCCTGTCCCAAACAAATATTGGCGTCAACAAACAGGAAGAGTGTCAGAAACATTTTAGCTATTGTGCATTTCCGAGAATATTCTTTTTATGCTTTTAATGAATAGGCTGGCAGACCTCCTGCAATTTAACCAAGTATTAAATAGGCTTTTTTCCTTAATACTAGAAAAATCATGCCTGTGCAAACATATTAATTAATTCTGCAAAGCATTTTATTTTAAGTCTATTTCAGCAACTGAACTTGCCAGTCTCTTTGGAGAGAGAAGTTAATTTATTTAAAATATGCTTGGATTGTACATTTAGATGGCTGTCCTGGACCCAGTGTGGTGCCTGCCAAATATTTAATTTTAGTTAATGATAGGAGTATTCCATGTTCTGTGTTGAATTTTAAAATGCCATTTCGTTGCTAGGATGCCGGAGGAAGTCATCACAAAGTCTCTGTTTCGCCTGTTGTCCATGTCCGAGGGCTGTGTGAATCAGTTGTGGAAGCAGATCTTGTGGAAGCTCTTGAAAAGTTTGGAACAATATGGTAAGTCAAGCAGTATAAAGTCATGTCTTTGGGTAAGTCCGGAGAATTACTAAGAACCTTTCAAAATATGTTATGATAGCCATTTGCAATCCAGGACTCAGTTAATAGTGAAGCATAAAGATTATCTAGCAAAGTGAAGGTTCTGTGTTTCTGCACATGGCACGTCTGGCCAAGCAGTGTTAGACCGTCTGCCTGCCCTGGTGTCTGCCGTTAGACTGCAGTAGCACAGCTAGTCCTGGCCTTCCTGTGAGCTGTAGCTAAACTGCATTGCAGAACAGCACGAGGGTGCTTGTCTTGGTGTAACTGAATACACCAAAAATCAGGATGGGCCACAGAGCAGGTGGTGCTTGTCCCTGTGTTTTTGTATGGGAGTAGTGCTTGTGATATGGATCATCATCAGAAGATGGTTATTCAGAGAAAGCCTGTGCAAAGGTCATACAGTCTAAAGATTCCTCGCATGTGAACAAAGAAGTGAAGGTGAATTGGTAGAGCCAGCTTATTCTGAGTTTTTTGTGCTTGTTTTTGGAAACATGCGTTTCTGTTCAAGTAAATGCATGTATGGAAGTCAGAAAGGGTTTTGTAAATAGTACAACAGTGTTTTTCACTGCCTTAATCTTCAAATAAATGAATTATACCAGTATTTAAAAATAAATAAATAAATCGAAGTGAGCACAAGCTTGTTCAGTGCTACAAATAGGTACATTTTAGCCTGAGAGTTTTACTTTTCAAAAGCTTAATCCAGCTACTAAGCTTCTTGAGTTGATCTGTGTCTGCGTTTTTTTAACTGGAATACTTAGGTTTATTTTCTCTAAGGTAGTTGTGTGTCAAAAATAGTAAAATTTTAAATTTCTTAGCAACAGCAAAGATGTTTAATGTATCAGCTTTGAGTGTGTTTTATAAATTGCATTTACTGTGATCCTTTACCTCATAAATGGCCTTAAAGGTTTTTTTTTTTAATATTAATTGTAATTCCAATAGATTAGTACATAATTAACTGTTTGTTGTATTGGTTTAATGTTTTTATGCATTGAACTTTTTCAGGAACACAACTCGTTATTACTTACTTGTTTTGTGTAAACGCTTTAGGAATGTGTTGGCCAGGTTTGGGAAGCACGAGCAGGGAAACCTACCTTCCTTTTATGTCTTTGTTAGGAACTGTTTAGGGAAAAAATGATCCTATGTGACAGTTACGGAACTTTGGAGTTGTTTTGAGTAAGCATGTAGGAAAACTTCCTGTAACGATTCTCTCACCAGCTATGTCATGATGATGCCATTTAAGCGCCAGGCTCTGGTGGAGTTTGAGAACGTAGAAAGTGCGAAGAAATGTGTAACGTTTGCAGCAGACGAACCCGTGTACATCGCCGGACAGCAAGCCTTTTTTAACTACTCAACAAGTAAGAGGATTACTCGGCCAGGGAACACTGACGACCCGTCGGGTGGAAATAAAGTTCTGCTCTTGTCGATTCAGAATCCTCTCTACCCAATCACAGTGGTATGTTTCTTCTTTTTTTTTTTTAATTAAATAATAACAGGCAGGGAGCAGCAATCTCAGTTACGCTGTTTCCATCATGTACTATTTGTTAAAGTTGTACACTGTTAATTTGAGTCACCTACGTCATCTTCACATAAGTAACTGCCTGTTCTGGAAAAACGCTTTTTCGAGATGATTCAGTCTCGTTGTACTGGTGTTTTGCAATGTATTGGGAGACTTCAGTGGTCAGGATTTCAAAATGTTTTAAGTTGCTACATGCTTCTGAAATATTTCCAAATGCATTTCCATGACTTCGGGAATGTCATTTAGCTGTTAGGCTCTGAGTGGTGCATGTTTCAATAGCAAGTAATTTTTCCAGTAGGAGGGGTTATTTTTTTTGCAGTCCTTCGTGCTTAAATATCTCTTTGGAATGTTAAAACTTTGTTGATGATCAACTCCAGTTTGATGGAATCTCCCTCACTTCTATTCGGGCTGATACATTTTATTTTCCAGTGTTTCAAGTCACACCATACGTGCAGTTGCATCCTAATTCACTGTCATCTATTTATGGCACGTGTGCGTGCTTTTTTAATGATACAGATACATTTCTTTTTTTTTTGCTAGTATTTAAGAGTGCATGTTTTCTCATGCATTGAATGCCTGTGTTTCAGGTACACTTTGAATTGCTCAGAATTATTTCAGGAAAAACTCAAAGTCTGCTTTAAGTGGGCTTGTGATGCTGTGGTACAAGCAGAAGTTACTTGGTCTTGGGGAAATATGTAGGATAGTATCCATCAAAGTGTTTGGGTTGTGTGGAACCGTATAACTTAGTTTCATGTGCTGTATATTATGTCAGCAAATCGAGTGAAACGCAGTATTCCTGATTCAAGCAGTCCATTCCATATAATGTTTTTTGCTTTGCTGTGTTATGACCGTCGGTAGGTTTTTGCCTGTTGGTTCATTAGTGGATGATGAATTTTCTTTCTCCTGTCAGTTTTCTTTATAGAAAAGCATGGCAAGGTATGAGTTGCTTTTTCATCGATGTTGAGAAATACACCTGCTTTGAGCTGTGTGAGCAAATGCACTCAGTTAAAATATATTTTTGCATGTGACCATAATACATATTTTGGAAACAGTTTCATTCCAGCCTTTTAAATTTGGCTGGCACAAGCAGCTGAGTTGAGCGTAGGTGCTCGAAGAAATTGTTAGCAGAAGCGTCGTTTTGGGCTTGGACAGTTCCTGGCAGTTCTGAGGATGGAGCCTCTAGCACAGTAGCTTCTTTTGGAAACAAACACCACACTGCCACCCCCCGCCCGCCCAACCTCTTCCTTCCTGCTGCCCTCAGCTGTTGGACTCGAGTACACCAGCAGGCGCGTGAAGCGGGCAGGTCTCCACAGTTACTGGCCAGCACCAGCGCTCATGGGTGATGGTGTAGACTTCGTAGGGTTGTGGCAACTGGGGAGAGCAGCTCCCGTAACAGCCAGGAACGTGATGAGAAAAATACATGTTTTACACTTGGCCAGCGGGTTAAGGAAACAGTTAACTTAATGCCTTGGCAAAGTCTGCATTATTTAGAAACAAACCAAACCCCCCCAGAAGCCACCACCACCTCTTCTTCAGTACTTTTCTCTCTAAATCTGAGCTCCAGTTAGACGAAATAGATGAAAAATTGCAACCAGTTGGAATGGGCAAGTCTGAATAATTGCAATAAACTGTTCCATAGTTCTCAAAAGCTTTTCTTTCAGGACAAGATACAGTTCTTGTGGAGAAAGTGGTTTGCTCCAGGGCATCTTATGGAATAAGCTAAATGGTTCTAAAATTTTGCTGCAGTTTATTTCCTCCATGACAGTTGTGACCCTCTTCTTTCCTGGCCCGTTTCATTTAGAGGGGTGTGGCAGTGAAGGGCGACTAATCGCTAAGGTATTTAATTGCTAATTGCTTTCCACTCCCTTTGATGGGGGTTTGGTGTTTTGTAAAAGTTTTGCCAAAGGTATCATATATAGGTCTTTGAACTTCTGTTTCCCAGTTTCCTTGTCTGTGGGCAGAACTTTGTCAGGGATTTGTCTGTAGGAACAGGCAAATTTATCTGTTTGGCTGTACCTCTGATGCTGCCTCTTAGAATCATAGAAGGGTTTGGGTTGGAAGGGACCTTAAAGACCATCCAGTTCCAACCCCCTGCCATGGGCAGGGACACCTTCCACTAGACCAGGTTGCTCAAAGCCTCATCCAGCCTGGCCTTGGACACTTCCAGGGATGGGGCATCCACAGCTTCTCTGGGCAACCTGTGCCAGTGCCTCACCACCCCCTCCGTGAGGAACTTCTTCCTGACATCTAATCTAATCTTAGTTCTCACCTTCGAAGCCTTCCGTATATGCCCTAGGAAGGTGTGGTATGCCTTGGCAATGGAGGTGTTTTAAACTTAACTCTCAGCTGCTTCGGAGGTTAAGTTGCTGGACATCCTTTTTTATGAATTTCTAGTACGTATGTAATGCTTGTGCTATTTTTTTTTTATTTAAAATATCCCACATTACTGTATCTTGTAAATCACCTACTGATTTGGTAATCTAAAGTAGCTGAATTTGACAATAAAAATCAAGCTCTGTGTGTGCCTGATGGCTAATGACATTGGTGGCATTTTGAGTAATGCTTACATTTTGAAAGAAATTTTTTTTTTTTTTAAATTAAGTGGCTCTGAAGAAACGTTTTGAGAGACAAATTGTGAAAGAAAGTCACACACCTGAAAATTAATGTCAGCTAAGGCTGGAAAGTTTTCTTTTCTCCCAAACAAGAGGAGGTGGAGGTCAACGGTTTGTGCTATTGAGAGTGCATAGAAAATATACCATAGATGATCTCATAAATATTATTTTTTAGGGGTTCAGGATGCGTGAATCCTTTATAAAAATGTCTGTCCATCTTCTGAAAATCTCAACATTGATAGTCTCTTCTGCATGCTCTATTTAGCTATGCAGAACACTCACTGCAGTGTGGAGCAAGGCCCCTGAGCATGGACAGTTTTTAGGTTGTTGGGCTGGGGGTGTTTGTTGTTTTAGTGGTGATATGCCCACATATTGAAGCTTATGGTGCTGTGTAGAAGCCAGGAGTGACACTGCTGCAGCTGTAGCCAGCAATAAGACCTCTTCATTTTCCAATTTGTTGCTGGGGGGGTAGGATATGTGAGGGGGTGTTTGTTTTGGTTTTAGGCAATCCAGCACGCCCCTCATCCCTTTGCCTCCCAATTGCCCTGTTATTCTGCAGAACATAATAATAAATACTATACCTACTGCCTTTCCCCCTTCTTCCTCTCATCTCCCAGATAAACCTGATGATGTATACGAAGATTTTGGAAGGATTTGGTTTAGATATATAGAAATAGAGGGAAAAATAGGCTGTGGTAGTGTGTTTGAGATGTCAGTGCCTTTGCCTGGTAGGTTTAGCTACAGAACTGGCTGTCTAGTAAAGCTGATGTGCTTGAACATGGTCTATAAGGTGAATTGTTTCAAGAAACCACAGTTCCTGTTTGTTCAGGTTCTCGAGCCTGGGTCTTAGGAATTCCGAGTATGGGTGTAAAATCACTCTAAAATAAACTTATTTTTCTTGGCCAGATTTTACTGGAGACTAGTTTCTGGTTCCGTGATGCCTAAGTTGTTATGTGTAATTGGCTTTATGATGCTCCTGGCACCATGTCCTAGGCCTGGCCTGATGTGCACTGAGGCGACCTTTTCTCCTTACTGTTGGTTGCCCTGCGGCACTGAAGATGGCCTCCAGTTTTACTGGTTCCTTGTCGTACAGACAAATGCCGGTGAACGCAGAGTATTAACAGTGAGTTTGGAAGAATCCAGTGTTGCCTGTCAGAAGTTTTATCTGCCTTAAGTGGAGAAGCACAGCAACCACTTGCAGTGTGTTCGGTTCAGGTGAATACAAATGACATTCTCCTTTTGAAAAGCCACCTGAGCTAACGTCATGGACTACCCCAGGTCACTCTTCTGCAAATGAACATGAACAGTTAAAGAAACAACCCTCAGCTGCTAGAATTATGAAATAAAATGTGCTATAACTGCAGTGTCACCGTGTCTCTCTTAGCTCTGCTAAAACTACACAGCACATGCTTAAAGGGGAGCACAGCGTGAGACGTGGATGCAGTGTTTTAACACAGTTGAAGATAGTTGTAACCTAATATTTGCATGAGTAATTCCTAGAAGTTTTTTCACATTTTTCAGATTTGACTGCCTGTATGAATTAATCCATTAAAAATGCTAATCGTGAATGTATAATTTATATAGGGAAAATATAAATGAAAAGGTAGCCAGCCTTGCCTTTGCTCTTTGGAATTGAAATGGCATTGCAAGAAAATGTTCTGCAGACCTCAAGTGGTTGAAATTTCACATCTGACCAGACTATTTTTCCTTCTTCACTAGGATGTCTTGTATACTGTGTGCAACCCTGTTGGAAAAGTTCAGCGCATTGTTATATTCAAGAGAAATGGAATACAAGCTATGGTGGAATATCCTTTTTGAGTGTGGGGTTTTTTTTTAGCCTGTAGGTTCTTGACTGCAGATGGGGTTTAACATGAGAATGTCAGAAAAATACTGTGTAATTTTGAGACCAAACTATTTTTTATTTTCTCTGTAAGACATGGTAATTCTAATTTCTATATGTCTATAAGACAAAAAATAGCACTTTCACATTTCATGTTTATAGGAAAATGACATTGTCATCAATGGCCTTGATAACCATGTTTATAGGTGGCCTTAAGGCTAGTAATTGCAGACATGATATATGTCATGGATTTGACAGTGCATTTTATCCAAAGTTTCATGGCTTCTGCCTGTGTTGATACTCAAGAAATGGGAACAGGCTTGCAGAGGTACAGTTTGACTTCTTCAGGTTCTTCTAAAATAGTTCTAATATATACTGCTTGTCTTACCGTTCTGACTTTACTAAAGCACAACACCAACTTAAGCCTCCTAGACCTGTTTATCGTGTGCTGAGGAAACTCCCTGCGCTGTTATCCTACTGTTTACTGTATTTGTAGAATTAAGTTGTACATGGGATGTATGTTCAGAGTTGTTAATGTGTTACTGTGGTTTGCAAAGTCCAAAGTTTGATATGATTACACCTCAGTTTATAAAACACTGAGAGCCCTCTTCCTAGAGACTGATTACTCTCCATTTCTGAGCTGTTATCTGGACAAAACTGTACCAAAATCTCAGAAATTCTTTTTTGATTGCAGATGCTGCTGATGTGGCAGGCTTTGTTAGTGGGTCACTTCTGTAATACATGACTTATTTGGTGGCTGCACTTCCTGGGGGGCCTACAAGGCAGCTGGGGGGGACTTTTTCCAAGGGCCTGTAGTGACAGGACTAGGGGTAACGGGTTTAAATGGAAAGTGGGGAGGTTTAGATTGGATATCAGGAAGAAGTTCTTCCCGGAGAGGGTGGTGAGGCACTGGCACAGGTTGCCCAGAGAAGCTGTGGATGCCCCATCCCTGGAAGTGTCCAAGGCCAGGCTGGATGAGGCTTTGAGCAACCTGGTCTAGTGGAAGGTGTCCCTGCCCATGGCAGGGGGGTTGGAACGGGATGGTCTTTAAGGTCCCTTCCAACCCAAGCCCTTCTATGATTTGCCAGTCAAAAGAATTACCCCAACTTCCATAAAAGCAAACTAAGTGCTGTTTGTCTATGATGAAGACTTAAACTGTGTGTCCTAACAGACAGTAGTTGGACATACTGTGGTAGTGTGTCGAGTCTGTGGGAAGCAGTGTTGACTGGATCGACTTGTGCAGTTGGGGGTGATTCCGCACCTTGTGAAAGGTTAGGGAAGTTGCAGGGAGGATCCTCCGCGTACTCTGGTAAAGTACCATGCTTCTGTCCTTTGAATTACATTTCACAACATGCCTTTTATTAAAAACGAAGACCCTCCAGCAATTGAAAGAACTCAAAACCGTGTGCAAAGTAATGCAGCAGACTAGGTAAATAATTTGGGGCGAAGGGGAAAAAAGTATTCTTTAAGACAAGCCTTGTCTGAAAAGTCAAACTTACTCCAATTTCAGTGCTAATTGCCGTGCCCTTTACTTTGGCCGATGCGCCCCCGCAGTTCTAGCCGGTGTCAAACAATTTCTTAGAGATCCGGGAAGCTCAACTTTTCTCACTCTTAAATTCCACGGTGAACCTGCCTCACCTTGGAGAAAGTTGAGCTGCCATCATGTGTTAAAACGCAAGGGATATGCTGTCGGTGCAGACTCCTTCCAGAGTTTCAGTACGTTGTATCACGGGATGGCACAACGTGTCTGGTCTGCTGGAAGGTTCCGGCTTTCTGAGGCTGTATGTATGTGTGAGATCGTGGACAGCCATGCACCCAGGCTCAGGTGCATTTCTCTGCTAGCCACAGAGCTAATCTTGGAATATGTAGAGGATAGGGAATAACGTACCTGTTTGAGCCTGGTACACGTGTCTGCCACGAGCAGTGGGTTTAAATCAATCTGCTTGTTCTAATCATCTTGCATCAAAAATTATTTGTTCATTCAAAGTGCCTCTCTTAGTTCAGTAGTTTTATGTGGCTAAAAAGGACGTACCCTTTCTTAATTCTTTTTGCTGTAAAGTAAACACTGGTTCATGTTCTCCCTGCCCACACGTTTCTGGCTAATGCCAGCTGTGAGAAGGGATGCATTGTCTTAAGTCACATGATGCAGCTTGAACTTTCCCTTCAAATGTTCTCTGAGCTTGCTGGTAACTTTTGGTGTCCTCTGATGAAAATTACTAAATCCACCAGACTATCTACTTCCAAACAGCATGACCTCAGGGCACAAACATATCTTACATCTGTATAATCCACACAGAAGAATTTGAATGGTCTCACCACGTGCTGCTTACGTCTCAAAAGCAGATGCTTAACATGAGCTGAACCCATATATACTTGTTGATAACTTTAGTATAAAGTCTTTTCGGGGTTCTTGCAAGGCATGCAGTGGTGAAATATCTGCAGGCCACAAAAATAAAACCATGTCAGAAGAAAGGGACGTGAATGAGTCACCTGGGAAAAGCCTTAAGAAAAGGTCCTTAACGTGATGTGTATGTTTGAATCGGTGTTTTGTGCCCAGAAGGCGAAGGCCGCACTCAATGGAGCGGATATCTACGCAGGATGCTGCACGCTAAAAATTGAATATGCAAGGGTAACGTGTGGACCTTCTCTTTTAATTTTACTAGAAAAATACATATAATCAAGACTTAACCTTTTTACTTTTACTTTGTTTGAACAGCCAACTCGACTTAATGTCATTAGAAACGACAACGATAGTTGGGACTACACTAAGCCGTATCTGGGCCGACGAGGTAGGTTTTCATGCGTTATCGCTGTAGATGTGTGACTGTACTAATGACAATCCTTTATACGTGGTCAGGCTGTATCGCAGTAGTCATTTCAAAGCAAGCCAGTGCTGCTGAAGGCTGTGTTCACAAGCCAGGGAATTAACCCTGAGCCCTAGTGCCCCCCTACTGCCGTGTGCTTCAACCACTTTAGTTCAACAAGGAGCCCACACCTGCAAGCACCTTCGCAGTTCTCAAGGACTTGCATTTCTCCAAGCAGCTCTCCCTCTTCGGAGGAGAGGAAACCTGGTACAGACTATTCCTTACAAACTGCAAACTTGCACACTGCTTCTCCTCCGAAAGGACTCCTTTCCCCTATGTTGGACGAGGCATTAAGAAGGATAGAGGACTTCAGCAGGCTGACTCTACACTTCATCATGCACCACATCGGCATCAGCAAAAAAACCCAAACAAACAAAAAAGCCCTCTGAAAAAGCTCAGACTTGCAATTCACCTTGTCTGCATACTGCATGCATCACCACCACAAGTTTTTAAAGGAGGACACTTTCAGTACTTCAGATTTCTATGGGATGAATGACATGATAGACTGTACCCATTCTGTTCAAGTTTGTATGTATGCTGGTCTTACTGCCCTTAAAATTTACAACTGAAAAATTGAGAATCTCCAAAATTAAGAACCTCTCTTGTTGATACCATTGACGTTGTAATATTTTTATTACTTGCTGTATGTGAGAGTTGCATTCAGTCTTAACAGTGTAAATATTGTCTAGTAGTAGGGAAATTTAAGCCCTATCTGTAGGTAGTTGGAACCGAGCAGCGCAATATCAGCTAGGTCCCCCCAGTTATATTTAAGTATTAAAATAGGGAGGTTCATAATTGGTACAGGCATACTGTCTCTTAAGTACTCAGCTGTAAAAATTACCAGGGCTTAACTCATGTTAGTGGAAACTATGACGATATATGTAAAGACAAACTGCTGTGTAGCCTAACTCCTGTAAAGCATTGATTTAAAAATACATCTCTATCTGTAACTACTGAGTGCAGTGTTCAGTAACTTATGTACAACAATGTGTGTGATGTAAAGTTAGAAAAGTGAAGACAATGTGTCCAAGATCTAGCCTTTGGTAAGTAGGTGGTCCATGAGAACCAGGGCTTTGGCTGTCTCAAGTGATACGCACTTTCAGAGTAATTCTGCAGAGACGCTGGGCTTGTAAAACTGTTGTACAACTAAAAACTTAGGGCTTGAATTCTCAAAATGAAGTTCTTGTAAAAAGTTAACAAGGGAGCTACAGTATTGGTCGCAGCTTGTAGATTGTTTTTATCAGGATTCAATTTTTTTCTTTTTTCCCCCTCAAGTTCCTGAGTTAAAAAAGGGATTTTTGAAGACACTCAAGGGCAAGGAAAAAAAAAATAAGGATTGAATTTGAAAAAACTGAAGGATTAATTTGATCCTCCTGTCTTGTGATCGTTGCAGTGTTTGGAGGCTGACCCGTAACATTGTGCATCTAATGGCATTTTGCAATTGCTCTGCAGATGGATATGGCTGTGTGAACTAAATGTTCCCAAGCTAGAGAAAACAGTGGAAAATGAAACACTTAGGATAGGTACAGCTTGCTTTTCCTCAGGAACTCTCACTTTACTCTTTTGTTTCCTTTTGTTACTTTGACAGCCTGTCTCTTCTATACGTCACTCGACTGTACATAAGAAGGAAGGAATTAGACTTGGATATCCATTGTGCTATACTGGGTATAGCATGGTTTTCCACTTCCTGTATATCGCTTCATTTAAGATGTGCTTTCATTTCCATTTATCTAGAAAATGGGAATCTAAATTGTTGAATGAACACTGAAATGAACTTTAGAAAGCAGGCATCAAGAGCAGTTTTGCCTATAATCCAGGACTTTTTTTTGAGAGACAGTTTTTTGTATTCATGCTGCAACTTACTCTGGCAGCAATGTTGTTTGGCTTTTGAACTTAATGTGACCCAAACTGTAAGGAACTGACTGCAGCAAACAAGATTTTAGCCCAAAGGAATTTAATTCTGAGGACAGGCATGCTAATACGTCCTTTCAGAATTTCACAATCCCGCCTCAAATCTTAGGAAAGAAATGCATTTTGCTCATGATTTTTTTAATTATTATTTTGAAGAACTGGTTTTAGTTCTTTATGGTAACAAATGACAGGCTTCCCTATAGTATTTCTCTACTTAAATAAATTTCCTAACTAGGGCCTGCTGCCCTGAACAGATACTGCATTAGATCGAACCAAAAAACCCGGCCTGACTTTCAGTATTCTGCTTCCTTTCAGCCAGAAAGTTCAAACTGTAGTTCGGTGCCTTTCTTCTGGCGACAGTACCAGCATATGCAGTGACTCAAGGACGTGGCTTAAAAACAAACCCCAAAACCCAACCAACCCCAAACTTAAACTAGATTGTAAGGAATCTTTCCTTTCAGAATGATTTTTAACACAGGTCAGTTCTCATGTTTCAGTGCCCGTTTGCACAAGTATTTGTAGCGGCACAACTGAGGGACTCTGTTCAAGGCAGGAACGAGAGTGGGGCAGGGGGAGAGCAGTGGCCTACACCATCACGAGGAGGAAATATTTGTCAAATTGTGTCCTCCCAGAATTCTTTATTTGAAGAATATGGTTCTTTACTGTGTGGAGTTTCAAAGGATTTAGCTCCACAGACTGGAACTACAGATTTGATTTTTCTGAAAGATGATTACTGCATACAGTCAAAATGCTAGAAATACTTGATGTGATGCCCATTGCTTTCTGGAGCCAAGAACCAGAGCCGTTTCCCTGGAAAGGGAACGGAAAAACAAAACTTGACAAAAGTAATCTTTCTTCTATATATTTGAAGGCATTCAGCACTGCTCTCACTTCAGACGTTATTGCCAAAGTAAATACCTGACGTGGAACCTGTCCTCAAAATCCTGAGCACAAAGGGCACATGTGTTTTCATCTCCCACTGTTGTGTTGCCTAATGTGAGCAGTTCCTGGTTTTCAGGGGGAATACCTCCAGCTGCACTGGGCTGGAGTTGCCATATTCAGCCGTCATACTTTTAATTTCCTGGGATCTGTTGTACAATGATCAGTGTCTTGCCCCGTCTTTTCAATGTGGCTTTTTTTTTTAATGGTGAGAAATCAGTTGTCGCATACCAAAAAGAAATCTGGAAGTGGAGGTTTTCTTTGTCATGCGGCACGTATCTGATTAGAAAATACAGCTTTAGCTGTGATGCACTGCTTTCTTCCAGTAATGTAGACCCCTTGCTTAACTTTATATCCTAGAGAACTGGGTTTTCTTAAAGGATTGACCGTTGTTTAAATGCATTATTCAGTGATGTTTTTCTTCAGTTGAACTGTTAATGTGCTGCTGATAATGCAATAATGTACAATCCTTTCAGCACGCCCATAAATCAGTAGGTGTTCTGTAAATATATATGTACACATATGTAATGCTCTCTGTTTACTGATTATGAAACCATGTAATACAGGTTGTTGTTGGCTTATGCTGAAACTTCTTGAAAGAAGCCCACTTTGAAAATGTGTTGCTGTTGAAGCTAATATTATGATTCAGGTACTGTCTTTCAAAAGTACTGCATTTCAAATTTGTTTTAAGAGACACATAGGTAAATCCTGCTGTATGGTGTTATCTATACTAATGTGTGGTGTCTGTTTAGGAAAACTTTCGGGTATTTCCATACACTTTAAATGTCTGCATCTCCTCATTGGCCACTGCCCCCAATCAACTTAAGTGCAATTTGTTATACAGATGGCAGTTTTTTAATTTCGATGTCCCAGGGCTACAGCTTGTGGTTTTAGACATATAATGAATGAGAAATCGTTTATAAAATTAACAAGGACTCAAATTACCTTTTGCTTCTTAACTAGAAGCTTTGTGTCTTAACTGGTGAAACCGACTCATAGTTGCGCATACTAAACTGTTTTCTTTCCCTTCCCACATGTTAGACAGAGGGAAGGGCCGCCAGAGGCAAGCTATTTTGGGAGAGCACCCATCATCATTTAGACATGATGGTTATGGTAAGTAACGTAGGATGACAGGTGGTTATGATTTCTTTACGTGTTACGTGGAATTCTAACGATTCGGTCAGAGCTCAACTGTGGACCCCTTACGGCGTGAGTAGCTCACTGCTGTGCTGTACGGGCCGTGCTGTCAGTCCACGTTTGGAAAATGCTAGTGGTTCACCGAAATCTTTGTGCGGTTATTGCGGTACCTCTTCCTTTCATGGAGATCATCCAGCTCTACAAATCTGTGTCTTGGAAGAATGTTTCCTTTCAGTTGCCATCACCCTGGGGTGGACGGAAAGTGACACCTGCACTGGGATAGCCGTTCTCTTCTAGAAAATGACAATGTAGCGTAGGTTTGATGCAACACGGCTCTTTGCTCTTGCATGCGAGGCTGTGAATTGTGGGCTTCTGATTTGGTTTATCCTGGAAAGGTATAGCTGTGTGACTGTATAGGAATGATGTTTTGGAATTGGCGCTGTCAAGTGCTGCAGTTGGTAACTTGTGCGATCTGTAAATGAAGGCTTACTGTCGCTTTCGTGTGTTAGTCCAAGACCTCAGGGTTGAGAAACTCATGTCCCCAGTTAGATGTGACTTTTCTAGTTATTTACTCTCTTAACTGTCAGGTGCGATGTGATTTGTCTTGCCTTGTTCTTTGCAAATGGATTTATGGCATTTTACAGTGTAGGTTGGCCTTCTACCTGCTCTTCTCAAAGGTTCTTCAGATCTCCAGAATTTTCACCTTGTATTCACTCATGTTCTTTTTTCATTCTTCTGACATAGCCTTCTGCCTTAAGTAATGTGCCTGTCTCCTCCTGTACCACTGTCTCCCTCTCATTACTGCTTTTTGCTGGGGGTAGAAAGGAAAAAATACTTGGCTTATGTGAATCTCACCTCACTTTTGTCTCAAAAGAACAGGGATTGCCTCCTTGGTCTGTAATACTGTTTTCTATAAACAGAAGTATTGCATACTAGTAATGGCTCTTCATTTAAAAAAAAATTTAAAATTGTTTATTTCAGTGTAATTTGTCACTTTACCTATAGTAGAAAACAGGACAGCTTCATTTTGCATTACTGGAGGGTTTTAAGTGTTTCTTTTTTCCAAGCGAGCTGTTTGTAGAAAGGCAGTCTTCTGATAGATCTTTTCCACAGACAAGAGATTGTGTCATCTGTTCTCCTGACCTCTGGCTAAAAGTTCACTCCTCCTGCTTTATTTTCCCTGCCTTGTAATGTTCTTTCTTGGTGTCACGTAGCTCCGTAAGTAGACACGGAAATACTGCTGAAGGTTTATTTTTAACATTTCTTCTGATATAGGTTTATGTTCAAGTATTTTGTATGCTGCAGGGAAGATACTGTTTTTATAACTACTGAAATACCTTTTTTCACATATGTGTAAAACCAATAACCATGAATCAGCTCTTTCCATCTTGTCTGGTAATGTAAAAAGACTAAAGGGGATAGAACAGGGTTGGTTGGTTTGTTTTCTCATTGGAAAATAATAATGGAAACTGCTGTAACGTTGTGTGTGTCACCCCTTTCAATATGCGTTATGTTATGTGGGCTTTAATGCATGATTAAGTAGTAAAACTTGTTTCCAACAGTATGAAAGCATGGTCTTTCATCTCCTTAGGGTCACATGGTCCCCTATTGCCCTTGCCAAGCCGGTACAGAATGGGATCTCGGGACACTCCAGAACTTGTTGCTTACCCCTTGCCCCAGGCATCCTCCTCTTACATGCATGGTGGAAATCCTTCGGGGTCCGTTGTCATGGTTAGTGGGTTGCATCAGCTAAAGATGAACTGTTCAAGGGTCTTCAACCTGTTCTGCTTGTATGGAAACATTGAGAAGGTAAGGCATGATTTATTAGAAACTTGGAAACTACTGTAGTCATTTTAATTGTTTTGGAAGAAGCCTGGATGATAACGCTCTAAAAATATTTCCTAATAATGTGTAAAGCTCTTGCTTGGGCTGCTTGTTGCAATGCCATTTTCTCCCTTATCTGTCTTAGGTGAAATTTATGAAGACTATTCCAGGCACGGCACTGGTTGAAATGGGTGATGAGTATGCTGTGGAAAGAGCTGTCACGCACCTCAACAACGTCAAGTTGTTTGGAAAGAGGCTTAATGTCTGGTAAATATGTTTTATCAGATTAAATAGTCTCCCAGTGGGCAGATGGAATGAGGTTGCAAACAGACAATATCCCATTGTTCTGTTACCATTCTTGGAGTCATGAGTTCCAATGTGCAACCGTTGTTTATTTATTTCTTACCATTTAATATTTTATTTACACTAATAAAGCATATTGGCATTACATGGATTGGCTGTTAATAAACTGTATTCCCCAATGTGTCTTATCCATCCTTTCTACCTTTTTTTTTTTTTTAACGGGAAATATCAAATCCAATCCTTTTTGTTCTCCTTCTATTTCAAATTGTCTTAAAGAAATGTCAGCTCTGTTCTGGTTAGATCAATAATCTGTCTTCAAAGTATGCAAGCAGTAATTATTTAAGAGACTTTAACTGCATTTATCCTTAAATCCCAGTGTTTCCAAGCAACATTCAGTAGTTCCAAGCCAGATATTTGAACTGGAGGATGGCACGAGTAGTTACAAGGATTTTGCGATGAGTAAGAATAATCGCTTCACCAGCGCTGGCCAAGCATCTAAGAACATCATCCAGCCACCCTCTTGTGTGCTGCATTATTATAACGTTCCCCTGTGTGTGACTGAAGAAACGTTTGTGAAGGTAGGCGGTTGAAGCGACGGTGGCCTACGGCGCTTGGGGCCTCTGTCCCAGCTTTGCTCTGCGCTCCTTCCCAAAAGGAACAACTGAGATAGTTACAGCACAGTGACTGGCAGAGAACTGGCTTTTAAAATAGGTCTGTGGCCTCTCTGTGTAGAAGCTGTTGTATTTTCACAGTTCTGGCATTATTCTGTCATTTTTTACGTGAGAAACAGGATCTTGGAAATAAAAGTTGAGGAGCTTTATGTGTTCTTTGTGGGAAAGGGGAAAAGACTCACACAAAGCCAAATACAGGAAAAGTCAGGACTACAATTCACAAAAGCTTTCCTGGCTTCCCTGAGACAGCTCCTCTAATGACTGCTAGGATGTTTCGGAACAAAGGGAAGCGTGCACCTGGAACAGTTTGCACGGTTGAGTCTTGAATGAACTCTGGATGCTTAAAACACGCAACACGGGGCTGCACAAGTGGAGGGAGTGGTGAAACTGATGGCGGTTCAGTGAGTTCTTTTTCAGGTCAATAAAAATAACTTTCAGACAGAGCTTGAAAAAAGGGAACTCGGGTTCATGAGTGGTAAGCTTGTGTGTCCCACTTCTGAGCTGCTGTAGTGAAGTGGGGGATGTCACAAAGAAGAGTTGCATTTATTTAAATAGGTTGTTTGAGGTAGTAGTGATATCGGTACTCTTAGCCATTTTTGTGCCTATGAAGTCAGATTTATCATATGTACAGATGTAGGAGCCTTGTGTTGTGCACTACAGAGTGGTATTCTGAAGGGTTAGCAATCTAAACGTTTTTAAGATAATAATTTGCTATAAATTCTTGGAAGCTGCCTTCAAGAGTCAGTATATTCGTTTTTGTGTGTCTCTTCCAGGAGCTTGGAAGTTTTGCTAATGTGTTTATGTGCACTTTTACTGGAGTTTTACCTCTTCTTTTATTTTTGTGACAGTTATGTGAGGATCATGAAGTTCTCAGCTTTATTAAATACAAAGTGTTCGATCCAAAACGTAAGTAAACGGACCAGCGTGGGGACTTACTTGAATTCCAGTTTTGGTAAGAGCGTATGCTATAGGGAGACGTGACTGATCCCTTCCTTCCCTTTTTTTTTTTTCTCATTTTGACAGCTTCTGCCAAAACGCTGTCTGGTCTGTTGGAGTGGGAATGTAAGACAGATGCAGTGGAAGCTCTCACTGTACTTAATCACTACCAGATAAGAGTCCCGAGTAAGTCAGTTCTACGGATCTTACTGCTATCCTTTTTTTTTTTTCTTGTTTGCTTTCAAGTTGATACAGCCTCTGTAGAAGGTGAGCCTTCAGCAGCTAAAAACTGTGTCCTTCTTATTTATATGCATATGTGCTTCGTGTTATATATATACACACATATACAGTACTGTATATATTACAGTATACAAATACTATATATATATATCACAGTATTTAATCTCTAGATGAGCTTCCTTTATTTTCTATATAAATGGCACTCTTAGTTTTTGAGGTAACCTATATAATGCAAAATATGCCTCGCAACACTGCAGTTACAGAAAGATGGGGGAAAAAAGAGGGTTTGGGAGAAAAAGAAAGCAGGCAGGAAAAGCATTAAATTCCACTGTCATCAAAATTAAACTTCACGGATAATGTCTTACTGAAGCTTTTTATATCTTTCACAATAAATGCAGAGAAATCCACAATATCTTTGGGCAGAAGATGCTTTAAGTCACACAGCTTACTGCTCTGAATTAACTGCTCCTGTAGTGGCTTCTCTTTCAAACCAGAAATTGTGAGGCCAAGCTGAATTTAGCTCCAAACTAGTAGGAATGGAGGGGGAGTTCACCTGATAAAGAACACGATAGGCCAGATCTGCCCTCGACAATTAAGGTGGTTTAATGGATTAAATTGGATTTTTCTGGGTGTTCTCACAGACATAACTTTGAATCCAGCCCAGAGTCTGATATTATTTTAAACTACCTTCTCCAAAGTATTATGAATTGGTCTCCCTGTCAGTTGTTAACAGTTGAAGTCTTCCCTCTCCCTGCCCCTTTCGTCCACCTTCTCAATGACGGACTGAAATGACTTCAGGGGCAGAATATTTTTTTAAGGTATTATCGATACCACTCTGCTCACAATTTCAGATTTATCTCAGTTGGGAGAAGTAATAACGGTAGAAGAACCAATTCTTTCAACATGAAAAAGGCAAGCCCAAATGTATAATCAAATTCAGATGTCAGAGGGAAGTACAGTGTTTTAAACCAAGGACTGCTGGTTAAGACTTGCTGTTGTAAGATTGTTTGAGGTTGATTGAACCCGGAGGACATATCTTCCGTTACCTGAGAGGCAAATGTGTGCTGCCATCCATGGCTCTCGGCAGCCTTTCCAAACAGAGAGGGGCTCTTTTATGCTTTGCTTTCTGGAAGGGCCTGGAGGGTGTGCAGTTCTTTGCTCGGTCAAGCACTGTCCAGTGCTACTCTGCCTGTGATAGAAGTGCCACCTTCGAATTCTTGATTTCTTTAAATATCTATGCCTTTTGGCTTTGAAATTGCCCGTTAAATACTACTTTTATAAATAGTTCAGCTAGGCGATAATGGTAAAGTCGTTCTTGTGTATAGCACAACGGCTGAAATTCTGTCTACGTTCCCCTTTGACCACATCTATCACTTTTTTTCCATGTCTCAAAAAACCGCTGGTAGACTCTCAACAACACATACTTACAGGTTGTGGTGTCTGTGGGCCGCTGTCGGGGTAGGCGGGGAGGTGTGAGCCTTAAATCCGCAGAACTGGTAAATTTGGCAGGTTATGCAAGGTGATCTTGATGAGCAGGAGAGTTGTGCTCGGTAAAACGCCCTGAGTGTGGTGTTTGTTGTCTCCCGACAGATGGCTCCAACCCTTACACCCTGAAGCTTTGCTTCTCCACCTCATCCCATTTATAGAGAAGAGGACAGCATGTTGAGAGCTACGTTCACCTTGGTTTGCAAGTTTAAAACTACACTTCATTCACAGAGCTCTAAAGTGGTTGTTCTGATGTTGCCTTGTTTCAACTTAATTCAAATACCTTTTATCTTGTTTTATAATAAATGGATGTTCCTTCATAAACGCAGAACAGATTTTTTTCTTTTTGCCTCTGAGAAGTACATGTTGTAAGGTACAAAGTTTGTATTTTGCTAGTGTAGTATCTTCAGATGTCTAAAGAAGCAACAGTAGTACAAACGAGACTGTTCTCTTCAGAAAATGAAATATATTTGCATTTTCAATAATGTTAAAGTATTTTTCCATTTGTAGTCTTAATTGGCAGATACTGCTATTACATGAGGATTTTAAATGTAGAATTTGTTTTTCAGTATGTTAAGTAGTGAAGTATGTCGCAATACTAAAAAGCTTGTATTTATAAAATGCTTTAATCAGGTTAATGTTGCACATACTGAATTTTTAGTGGCATAGGCTTGATTTATAGTTCAAACAAAGCTAACCTAGGGAGTTAAAATACGTACCTGTGTATGGTTTGAATTCATGCTTATTTAAAGTGCTTTTAGGTTTTTAAAAAAAAAGAAAATTTCCATTTGCATTAGCATGATGCCATCTATAGCTAGTCCCACCGTAGGGGCCTTTGAAAAAATTAAAATTGCAAGCCTGTATCAATGTGTTCATCCTCATTTTCCATAATTTAAGCTTAATCTTTGGTGTTTAACATATCCTCTTGCCAATTTTTTTTTTTTAAATAGTGGTTGTGACATGCTAAATGTGGAGGTTGGGTATGTGAGAAGACTGATTGCAGTAGAAACCAAGGTGGTAAAAATAGTTAAAACAAAAAGCAAGCCCCACCATACTCTCTCTACCTGGACAGTTAATTGTTTTCTTTTGTCTGATTTATCTTGCACATCTGTTATGACCATGAAAGAATTGGTAAGGTGAATAGACTTGGCTAGCCTCTCGCTTAAACTGAGGTAATCTGGGTGGGATTCAGGTAGTGTAACTAATTACATGATGTGAAGTTAATGAGGTGAGAAATCTGTCACTTTGGGGAAGATGATTTGTTTTGTCCCAGCACTTCAAAACCTCTGTTCTCTCTTCTAGAACTGGAGTTGTCTTACTTGGGCTAAACCCCTAGAAATGGGAATCCAAGCAGGGAGGTCTGGGAGCTGTTGTCCTAGGCTCTGTGTTTCTAAATTGGCAACGAAGTTTTTAGGGCCTCTTTTAGTTCTTCTCTTAACGGACAGAGAAAAGTTGTTTTATCAGATCTTTTATGTTTTATCCTACAAGTTCTTTGTTTTGCCTTGACGGATTTTATCCATAGCCATCCTATATGCAAGATTATTTGTGCAGTATGCTTGTCCTTGAGAGATGATGTTGCAGTATGTTTTCAGTCTTTACACCCGGGCTGGATTTTCCCCATTCTCAATTTGAAGGCAAATACACCGTGTCACACAAGGGAGAATGTCAGCTGTCCTTCAGGTTTTCTTGCCTGTAGAAATTTTTGCCCTGTCTACCTCCATTTTGTTCATGCTGCAGATAATGAGTATTTTGGGTATTCAGGTGAGGCTTCCGACAGGTCTGAGCTGGGGACGGAAGGACATCTGCCCTGTGGCAGCTCTCTGCATAGGGCTGGGAATCATACTAACCTCCTGTTGGTGACTGACAAACCGACTTGCATTTTAGGGGCACTGCTAGTGCTCTTTCAGCCTCAGTGCTCTTCCCCCCGAAATTGCTTCCAGAGGGCTCCAGCATAGAAGATGACGTGCCATATCTTGCCGTTTGCCAACGGAAATGCGAGGTGCTAGTGGAGCGTTCTGTGCTGCCTGGTGTTTCAGCTGGAAAAGGTCTCTGCCTGTCATGTGTTTCTCTTCCATGAACGTGGATGGTCTGTGGAAACCCCTTACTTCTGTTGTAACTTGCATTGCTCTTTGTACTAGTGTAGTTTCGGGGATCCAGTTTTTTGTAGTGGAGCATTAAAAGTAGTGTGTTGTCTGTTGATCCAGTTTGGGATGTAGGATGCGTGACCCTTAAAGCACTCAGGTTTTACAGAAGCACTTTAATGTTTCAGTGCCCTCAGTGGGTCACGGCATTCCGTGCCTAAGATGCTCAGGTAAAGGCATCTTTCCTATGGCTGCCCAGATCAGACAGAGGACAGACTAGTTCCGGGTGTGTAGGAGTGGACTTGATACCAGCTGGAAGTCCCAAACGCAAAAATGAGTAGCCTGTGCCCCATGGGGAAGAGAGGAGATGGGAAAATTGTTCAAGGCTCTTTCTCATTAAAATGATCATCTCATTCATGTGAAAGTTGAGAACAGGAGAGATTCCCTGTTGGTGTTTTGCTGTAAAAAGAGAAGGATGTCTTCCCTTGGGCCCACAAGGGTGGATGCTTGTCCTCAGGGAGGAATGAGGTTGCTCTTCTCCTTCCACAAACTCGGTCTGTGTTCACCTTGCTCTTTAGAACGGAGCCAAAACAGCGGGGCAGGTGAAGAGTGAGTTAGTTGCTCAAGGGGAGTGAAGTTTGTCTGTCGCTTGGCAGCAGTATTATTATAATTGTTAAATTAAAATTAAACCAGTAAGGTCTCTCAGTGCAGCTTTTCCTGTCTCTTTTGCATAAGCCATACAAGCAAAATAGTGAACACTGCTATGCACATTCCCTGCCTGTCAGCAGCTGGCATTCACGCTGTAACACCTTCATGTCTGTTCCACTGTTTGGTTCTGGTTGGTTTGGTTTTAGTGTTTGTTGGTTTTGGTGTTTTCTTTCAGTTTGCTTCTTCTAATTGATCACCTTTCGCTGGGGTAAATGATACATTGAGGTGGAAATCTGTTTGTCCGCTCTCATGATACTCTAACACTTGTTTATATTTGTTTTTCCTTACGTGCAAGAGGTGGGAATAGTTGCTTTTTGACTTTCTATACCACCACAGCAAGATAGAGTGTATCGCTAGGGTGATAGAAGAAAAGATTTAAAAAGAACCATTCAGGGAGGGTTTGGGTGTCCTGCTTTATGAAAAGAATGATACAACTTAATGTTGTCTTTTAGTGAGGGATAATGTTTGGGGTAAGCTGGCTTGAAACCCTCTTTGTTGTAATTAAATGCGACTTGCTCCTTTTCCTGCTGTGTGTTTTCTTGTGAACTTGTTGGTGTACTGCGGTGATTTAGCAGGAGACATCGTCTCTACTGTTAAATAATATGTTGCAGTCTGGGAACGTGAACATGCTTGCTCAGGTTGTTTTTTTTTTTTTTCCCACTTACGGGATGTGTTGAAACATCTCTGGTATTTTTTTGTGTTCTCTTTTGAAAATACTTTGTATTGTCACATCCATAGCTACTAGTGAGGTTTTTAGCCATTCCGTGTCTACCCAGGTTTTATTCCCATTCTGGCAATTACAGAGGTGGTAAAGAAAATAAGGAAATAATCTTGTTTGCACTGGCACAGCTTTGATCAGAAGCAGTGTTCAAGAAGGCGAGGGAAAATAAAACACGAGTTACGGGCTCAGCTTGCCGTGCGGAGTTCTTAAAGCGCAACATGACGCAGTTCTGATTTTCACCCTGGACTAGGTGCAGCTGGTGGCTGACTGCCTTCCCGCACACAGCCGGTGTGTGAAAGGAAGGGTCAGGTTCCTGCTGTAAAACCTGCCCTGCAGTGCTCGCCTGTATCCAAGCAGTGCTCTGCCGTGCCGTCATGGAAGAGCTGACGGTACCCTCGGAATAGGTGGCCAAAAGGTGTCAGCCTTAAGGAAACCAACCCTGTGAGGCTGGGTCTCCAAGGAGAGGGAAGAGCCGTCTGGTGGTGCCCAGCGTTTCCTGTGTGGTGGTTAGCTGCCGATGCTGTGGTGCCGTCCTGCGCAGCGGGTTGTGTTGCGTGAAGACTGGTGAGGGAGGCCATGCTGAACGAGAGCACGAGAGAAGTCTGTTGTATGACCTGATTCGTTGTGAAATGCCAGAGTGAATGGAGAATCCTGCCTGAGCAAGGGATGCAGCAAGACCTCTAGAAGGAAGGCCCTAAGGAGCGAGGGGTTCCCCAGATGTGCATCTCTCCCAGCCTGTGGGGCTGACGAGGCGGAGAGGTGGACAAGGTGGGCGTTAAACTGCAGCTGGATGGACTCGTCTCCCCTAAGGCTGTCCCCTCTTAGAACTGAGGTGGCTTTCCTTCATTTCTTCTAGCCTGTGCTATTTTTGTTCCTAATTGTTAAGAGCACATGTTTTAAATTAATGCGGGCTCTTCCCTGCCGACCTTTGCATCCATAAGGGATGGTCTGGGAGCGGACTGGAATGTGAAAAATGTGAAGAGTATTAAAATCTGAGTTGAGAAATCCTTGACATCATTCTTCACCTGTAGAACCAGGGGTTTCCATTTTGCCCCCTCGCCTGTTAAACCTTGTGCATGCCGACTGAGCAGTAGGGTAGTACCACCTCAAAGGTGACACCTGGGGAGAGGGGTGGTCAGGGGGGCTCTCCTGGTAGTGTGATGTTTCTAGCATGCCATTCGGGTTCCTTACAAAGCTGGCGGGGCATAGTCTGAGATGATGAAAGTAAGCTGGAATAAGTAGGGGTTTGGGGTTTGGGATGATTAGGCCCCCAAGCTGTTCTGCTAAAGCATCTGACTTGATAAAGGGTGAAGAGCTTCCCTTTCTGGACAAGTTGTATCAAGTTAAAAGAACAAAATACTTGTGTTCCATTAGTTCTCCTAACACGTAATACTCTTTTCCTGTTGAAAATAGATTTCTTTCTCCAAGGATTGCAATTCCCACAGGGTGTGGGGAAACCTAATGCAGCCTGATGACTTGTGCTGTGCTTTGGCCACGTCCCTCTACAGGAAATAACCTCAGTCCCTTTTCTTGCGTTCAGAAAGCTTTGGTATCTGTCTGCTGCCAACCCTTCCTGTTCTGGCCTTTCACAGCCAGCTCCCTGGGCTAGAGCCACGCGTGAATTCAGATGGGTTCTCTGCTCTTCCTCTCGCCCGTTGGCAGCTGCTGATGCCAGGTCTTAATGTCTGGCACGATTTATTAACCCATCCCCTCCTCTCGTGTTCATGGGGCAGCTGCAGACTGAGTAGGCCTTCATGCAAGGGAATGAGTACTCCTGCAGCAATGCCAGGGAGCCAGTAGCTATTCAAAAGACAAGATAATTAACCCTCTTTTCCAAAGCATCTGGGGTCCAGGAATACAGACTAGCCCTGGCAGTGGCAGTATAGCAGCACTGAGAACACTGAGGTGGGCTTGTATCATGGGGGATGGCCGAGGCTGACAGTGGCTGCAGAATACAGGATGTAATTATTCCATTTCATATAAGCCATTGCCTATTTATTTTTCTCTTGCCACCTTCTTTCCATCTGTGGTCTCGTCTTTCTTCAAGCTAGTAAGAAAATTAAATTGCAGATGTTTGTGCTCCGCTTAGGTTGAAGTGGGTAGTAGTCAAATGAGGCCCCAGAAGTTATTAGTTGGGATGCTTGCTTCCTAGAACTCTCCTCCCCTGAATTTTCTGTCACTTAGGCTGTTAATACAGCAGAGTGGATATTTCAGGAAGCAAAATTTTTTTAGTTGATGCTTTCCCTATCATCTCTTAAGTGTAAACTTCTGGCAGTCTTAAACTTAATGGCACAGGTGCAGGGATTTCATGTGATAAAGAGTATGCTTCTGTTTTCTCTACCTTAACTACAGCACCGGAATCAGATTAAATCAGTGGGCTCTAGTTAAGCATCCTCTCAAAAGGCTGCGGAAGAGTGTCTAAAAAATAGCCTGTTCCGACAGTGACCTGTGTGATCTTTGTTGAAGTTACTGCCTGGCTTCTGTCTGAAACATGGTAACCTAAAACTTCGCTAGTTTAAGGTGGGGGTCCCACTCACTGAGCTTTTCATTCTCGCTTACCTGTTTTCTTGGGACATGCTTTAAATCCAAATCAAACTCTTGAGTTCTGAGGGTAGAGCTCAAACTGGAGTATTTTAGTTATACTTAAATATGTTCTTCTTGCCCAGTAATTCCACAGAGGTTTTTCATCCTTTTATTACTGTATAGGCAAAGACTTGTCTGTGCCTTTTTAGGGACCTTTTTTGTGCCTCTAACTCTTCTTTTTTGTGTCTTTTTAATGTGAAGGAATGAGAACTAACCACAGGATTTCAGATTAGGACTGTACTATTGTTTTTTCAGCTATAGTTTTCATCTAATAACAAAAAAACCCTACCTTGGTAGTCTCAAGGACAGGTTTCTCTCCATGAAAAGAAGTAAGGTGATAATCATAGAATCACAGACTGGTTTGGGTTGGAAGGGACCTTAAAGACCATCTAGTTCCAATCCCCTGCCATGGGCAGGGACACCCTCCACTAGACCAGGTTGCTCAAAGCCTCATCCAGCATGGCCTTGAACACTTCA
>NW_010234451.1:31826-44862 GCF_000690775.1 Eurypyga helias
GCAGAGGGGGAGAATCCCCTCCCTCGACCTGCTTCCCGCACTTCTCTGGATACAGCCCAGATAATACTTCCCTGTGTCTTTCAGGATACAGACCCCAAGTTCACAGCTAAGTGTCACCCTGCTCCTCTTGGTTTTTCCAGCCCAGACTATAACGTGCTGTTGTGTTTGAGTATTGCATCAACCTGCCCCTGCCATTACTGCCAGTGGGGGCATCTTCGACCCTGTCATTGGGGAAAAAAAAAATCACATAGTGGATCTCTTCCTTTTTATCTCCCAGAGCTTCCAAACACAGCTTGTTCATCTCTGTTTCCTCCACATACTGGAACTTCCTCAGAAGCAAGGATATTCGGGGGTGCAGGGACCACAGAAGCTGATGTTACGCTTTAGGCTGGCAGGAAGGAATGAGTGGTAGCTCCTGACCTGAGACTGCCAGCACAACCTCTGTTTCTTGCTGAAAACACTCGGCTTTCCAGGAACTCAGCTTTGTGACCTTCTAGAATGTAAAAAGAGCCTAGCCTTAGAATGCCCGGCTAAGGACACACCTCGTTTCAATACTGAGGAGAGGGCAGTTCAGAAACCCGGATGGCACGAGTTCATCTACAGTGTGTGTGTGGCTGTATGCTCCAAGCAGCTTCTTTCGTGCAGCCTGCTGCCATCCCAGCAGCCTCGGAGGAGACCTGCCTGTCATGGGCTGCTCACCGCTGACCAGTGTTTGGGAGGGGATAGTCTTCAAACTGCTTCAGGAGCAGTCGCTTTCCACGTGAGGCTGCTCTTTAGCCGTTTGGCAAGCACTTCAGCTGCTTCTATCTTGTGCTCCTCTCGAGGTGCTGATACTCCCCACTTCTGCAGTCGCTGTGTGACTGCCTGTGCCCGGTACTGGCCTGGTTGCTGCTCAGGGCCATGAGCATCAGTGCTCCCAACAGCGTCCTCCTCTTCGGCGCCTGCTGTGAGGTGTGTGTGAGGTTTGGGCCAGCCGGGAGCTTACCTCCTGAACCAGGGTGGGTGGGCGTCTGCCCCGACACACGCGAAGCCCTCAAAACAGAGCGCCCGGAGCTCCCAGTGTCTCTGGTAGCTCAGAAACTTGCCTACACTTGTCCTTGCAGTTCAGTGAGCCGTCGGTTTACCTTTTGCAAAACACGCTGCCAGTAAGCCTGAAGGAGCTTTGTCACTAGGGCTGTGCAACGCACAGACCAGGCTGAGAACCGTTGCGTTTCGCTTCGTGTCCCTTCCAAGTACGGGCCAGGTTTCTGTGTTCCCCTGGGAGATACTGCTCTTACCTGCCCCGTTAACAGGGAGTTGAGGAAAGCAGCAGGAGAAACGTGAGTGCTCCTGGTCATTCCCAGCGCTGCAGAACAACCACAGCTGTCTGCTGCGGGCCTCGGAAGCAGAGCAGCTTTCGGAGCAAGGCTGGTTGAGGGTTTTACAGGCGGGTGTCTGGTAGGTTTATTGCTGTAAACCAGACTTTATTCAGGCGATTTGGGTAGCTTTGGGCTTTGTGCACCTGGCTGGCACGTGATGAATGCACGAAGCCCAAGGTCTTTGGCTTCCCTATTGTTTTCTTGCCAGTTCTTCCTGGTTTACTAGTGAGGTGGTGAAAGAGTGGCTTGCCCCTGCGGCTTGCTCTGCCTTGGGGATTGCGTCGGCCCTCACGGGCACAGCCAACCTGCCCGTCCTTGTCCTCGCACAAGTCCGCGCTCGGCAGGAACGTCACTGGACTGGTGGTTGCGCTGCGGGAACCAAGGCCGTGTGAGTAACCTGCCTGCCCGTGGGCTTTGCCTGCTGGGCTGTGCGGTGGCAACAGATACTGGTTTCTGCCGCGAATTTGGTGAGGACAGCGAAAGATAGGGCAGCTACTGCTACAAAGGCATTTTCCATCTCCTTCTCTACAGGCCTTTCACAGCAGATTTCTGCCTCTCTGCCTCTCAGTTCCTGTCAGGGCCTGTGGTTCTACCTATATTATAATGGTACAATATTTAATCAAGAGGATGCAAAAACTGCTTTAGCGTAGACCTGAAATCCTTTGTGCCAGGATGCAATCCTGGGTTGCCCTCTTTAACTGTGATACAAAAGGCTGCCGTGGAGGAACGGTCAGGGTCTTGACTTGGGCCTGAACAGGGCCCAGCACCCGCAGCTCTGCGGTTGTTGGGTTCCTGCCGTATTTTAATTGATTTGCTGCTCTGGACATCCAAAATGTTCCTGGCACCCACTCCTCAACTTCTGTGCCCTGTCAATTGAAGCAGGAAACTTACTATCTTAAAGTAGCAGGGATAGATTTTATTTATTTATTTAGTTAGTTAGTTATTTGCTATTTCTTCTGTGTTTGCAGCTTTCCCCTCTCTCCCTGTGGTGGGCTGAGTTAGCAGGGAGTTAGCTCCCTCCTGGGCCTGTCCTGACTAGCAGCAGAGGAACTGGTTGCCCAGAGAAGCTGTGGATGCCCCATCCCTGGAAGTGTTCAAGGCCAGGCTGGATGAGGCTTTGAGCAACCTGGTCTAGTGGAAGGTGTCCCTGCCCATGGCAGGGGGGTTGGAACTGGATGGTCTTTAAGGTCCCTTCCAACCCAAACCCTTCTGTGATTCCCAGGTCTAAGTGTCACTTGCCGCATGGCGAATGGCTGACACTGCTGGTGTGTTCGTGTGGCACTGAAGGCCAGCTGTGGCAGGGAGAGCGTTGCCCTCAGAAGTGCTGGGTGTGGGTCTGAGCTTTGGCAATGGCTGGCCTGGGGGTGGAATTCGCTGAAATGCAGACAGTCTGACCTGGATGTCATCAAGCTGGTTGTGGATGGTGACTTCAGCGGGCAAGGAGCAGGTGACCATCCACCTGGGTGCGTACCTGGACGCTGTCTGAATTACGTCTCATCTCCAACACCCTCTGAGGCCTGGCAAATGAACTGGATGTGTTTGTCTTCCCTGGCTGCCTGAGGTGTGCTCCTCCGCTGCAGCACACCTGGCTGAGGCTGGTCTAGCCACAGTCTATACCGGTGTAAAACAGGACCTTTTCTACACAGGGGGTGGCATGAGGTTCATCTGAATTATGTAGAAGTGCTGCTGTGGATTGGTGAAACCACCGTGAGCCCCTCTGTGGGCGCCGTTCGAGGCTGAAGAGAGCGAAGCCAAATACAGGCCACTCGAGCTCCGAAAGGGCGTGCGTGATGCCTGTTGATAAATCCCCTTGAAACACCAAATTGAGTTTAACTTTCTTGAGTGTCCCTTAATATCCTACAGGTGTTGTAGGAAGCTAAATTTTCTCCCAGAAAAAGCTGCAAAGATGATGAAGCCCCCCCTTTAGTGCCCTTGGAGAGGCATCAGAAGGATAATTTTAGTCCAATGTCAGAGTTGCTGTCCGGGCATTGCTCACACTGATTTCATAGTGGCCACGTGGATCCTTCTGTGTTACCTACACCCAATCTCTTCCCAGCTGTGCACGTCTCCTCAGCCTCTGGTTGCTCAAGGAATTGCAGATAAACCACCCTTGACTCCTGCTGCCTCGGTGCCGATCTCACCTTGGCTTGTGCTGCAGCGCTGGTACTTGCATGGCTTTTCCCACTTGCACTGGGGCTTTTCGCTCTAGTTGCAGCCTGGATTGTCCCCCCGGGATGTCTCCTGGCTTGGGCTGCAGGGAGAAAAGGCAGGAAACAACCTGTGGGGTCCCGGGGAGAGCCAAGGGCCCAGCCTGTGGCAGCTGGGAGTCAGCAAGCTTCCTCCTGCCGAGTAGAAAACCAGGGACAACTTGACAAACTGTACTTCTGGAGCGTGTGACCAGGAGGATTAGGACCCAGGAGCATTTGTGTCTCTGTTGGTGGCCCTGGGTAGGCAAAGCACTTTGTGAGTAGGGTCTGGGCTGGGGGCTCCCTGGGCAGTGGTGGCAGGGCCTGCTGAGCAGGGACTGTCCTGCTGGCAGGGGACAGCAGGTGGCAGCAAGAACTTCAGGTCCTGCTGCTCTGAATCCAGGGACTGTGTGGCCCAAGGCTGGCAGCTCGGCTGGGGACAGTGAAGTCTCACGCCAACCCTGGTTTAAGTAGGTTTTATGCTGCTCCTGCTTTGTGCTTGTTGGCTGTTGGAGGCCGTGGGCTGCTCTCCCGCAGCATCTGTGCTGCGTCACCAGCGGGCGTGCACAGAGCTGCACGTGCACCGCGGCTCCCCGGTTCTTGAGTTGGGAATTCTCAGCGGGAGAGCCGCTCCAGCTCACGTGGAGCAATGTGCCAAGACATCTGCGGGTGAGGAGAGAGGCAGCATAGAGCAGGCCCCGGGCAGCAAGCACGTACGATGCTGAACATGGCTACGCCTTGGTGAGGGCAGTGTGTGAGGTTTCCTTGCCTTGGTAATCCTCTCCAGGTCACGCAGAAACATCCATGTTGGAAAACTCTATGTCTGAATCCCCCCTGCAGTCTTGCCAGCTCTGCAGCACCAGTTAAGACATCTCCACAACCCCTCTCCTAAAAGCAGCATTGCAAAAGCGTTCCACTGGATAACCCAGAAACCTGGATTTGATTCCACTTGTGTAAGCAATTTAATCTATCAGCCAAGGGAGGGTATTTCATCCCTCTTCCCTGAGGGAGCTGATAGGCTTCCAAACATGCACAAATGTCCTTGATGCTTCAATAGTAATGGATAAATGGCAGCCTTGGCTTCGGAAGAACAGATCTCACAAGACAAATGTGGTTGCTTTCACTGGGGACAGAATGGAAGAGGATCCAGCAGCCAAAGGCGTGAGTACTGCTGCAACGGCCCCGGCCCCTGCGGAGTATTTGTTAAAGAAGTCCAAAGCGGTGTGGTGGGAGGGGCAAGAAAACGGGTTGTCACAGTGGCACATGCCAGCCCAGAGGGACCAGGGCCCCGGTGGGGCAAAACCTCTGCCTCAAGGGCTCACAAAAGGGATCAGACAATCACAGAATGGTTTGGGTTGGAAGGGACCTTAAAGACCATCCAGTTCCAACCCCCCTGCCATGGGCAGGGACACCTTCCACTAGACCAGGTTGCTCCAAGCCTCATCCAGCCTGGCCTTGAACACTTCCAGGGATGGGGCATCCACAGCTTCTCTGGGCAACCTGTTCCAGTGCCTCACCACCCTCTCCGGGAAGAACTTCTTCCTGATATCCAATCTAAACCTCCCCACTTTCCGTTTAAAGCTGTTAGTTTGCGGATGCAGGGAGCCTGCAGGTTTACCTGGAGGGGATGGGACTGGGCCCCATTCCCTTTCCTCCCGGTTTTCCTCCAGGCTCTGCCTGTCTCACCTATCCTGGTGGGGGCACCTGGGGGGTCATGGTGGAGTTGTGTCTGCCTCCCCTGGTTGTTCCACTCCCAAATGCCCTGTGGACTCTGTCTGGAGCTCCCCCCATGAGCAGCAGCCCTGATGAGCTGTTTGTGAGAAGGAAGGAGGCCTGTGTCAGCATGATGGGCTGCAAGGAGGAGGACAGGGGTGAGGGAGAAGCATTATCACTGGTGAAAGCTGCCCTGGGCCTGAGCAGGAGCCTGGCAAGGGCTTGGTCCCGCCGGCCATGTGCTGTCAAGCTCCAGCTGTTCCCTGGTTGTTCCTCCCGTTATCTTCACTCCTGGCAAAGAACGGGACCAACTTCAAACTTAGACCCAGATGCTTATACCCAAAAGAAAACAGTGGTTTTGATACAAAATAAATCACGTATTGGTTGTCTGGGGGAAATTTCTGCCTTCTTTTTGTTTTCCATCCTCGTGGAATGTAACAAAAATTGGCTTTAATCAGGGTTTCAGAACAGGAACGATGCCTCGGTCATACGCAGCTGTGTAGCACGGTAAGTAACAGCCTCTCGGAAAGCTGTTCTTTTGCCCTCCTTCCTTGGCTTCAGCTGGGGCTTGCTCCTGCTCTGCTTTCCTTTGGGATTTGCCCTTTTTTGGTTTTCCTTTACCTTCTTTCAGGCCAGGGCACGTGTTTTCCAAGGGTCAGCCCAGAGCCAGAGGTCTCTTCGATGCCTAACCTTGGCCACGGATTTTGTAACTCCGGGGGTGAGGGATAAGGACCAACCTCAGTTTGACGTTTCCAGCAACTCTCTGCCTCTGGGCTGTGGGAGCCCCTCGCGCTGGGTCCCTTGCACAAGCTGCCGGGGTGTTACCTCGCCGGGGAGAGGTAAAACTGCGGTTTCAGGGCAGGTACCAGCCCTGCTTCCCCAGGCTGAGCACCGGGGCGTTTGTCCTGCTGCCCGGCGTGCGACACAGGGCCAGGGGTCTGTGTCCCTTTCTGTGCTGGGACACCTCCGACCCTCGTGACGTGGAGAACACCCCAGCCGTGCGCTGGCGTTTACCCGTAAGGGTTAAAGCGTTATGGGATCAGTGTGCTCAGATGGCAAAAGCAACTGCGACCTCCTGCCCTTTGAGCAGGGTAGAAACTCCAGCTCGGGACAGCTGGAGGAGCAGCCGGGTAAACACAGCCACGTCGAATGTGAGAAGGGAGCGCTTGCGTCCGGACGCGGTCCTTGGGCAGACCCTTTGCCCCGAGCTGGTCAGTGCCCTGCCCTAGGGGTGATGATCCCTAGCCCTCGGCCTCCTGCGCCTGCGGCAGGACCCCCGGCTTCCCCCCTGGGGGACCCCCTGCCAGCTGGGGGTTGCTGTGGAGGCATCTCTTGCATCACACCGGAGGGGGTGGTGGCTAGGCAGGGGCTGTCCCTGCCAGCGACAGCCCTGCAGGCTCCAGGGGCATGATCCAGTGCTGCGAACCAGGCACAGCCGATGGCAGCCGCAGTGCCATCCTGTAGCGTTACCGTGTTCGCACCGTGTCCTCGCCTAGCTTGGCTCTCCCAGACGCTGGCCTGAGCCACAGACCTTGCTGCCCAGCTGGAGCAGAGCTCCTGCGCCCTAGGAAGGCTGAGCAGCCCCCAGCCCACCCACCAGCAACAGCTTGCCGGGTACCACCCTGCTTGGTGCTGCAAAGCACCAGGCGTGTACGTGAGGCTTTAAAGATCCGAGGACGGGCTCCTTCTGGCCTTTCAATGAAGCAGGCTAGCTTTGGAAAACCAGAATATTCCTAGCAAGATGCTTCCTTCCGCTCCCATCTGACTCGCCCAGGGGGGAGAGCGGTTTGCCTTTGAAATGCTTTCTGCATTAAAGGCCCAGCTTGCTTCTCAGTGAAAGCACTGGCAGCTTGTGCCACCTATTTGTAAGGCAGCTTTGGAGTTAACTGTTTATGTAACCTATTAAAAATACATCCATTCCTCCTTTTATTGTTCTCTGCCAAAGAAATGGGTAAGACGTGAGCTCTGGTTGCTGCTGCAGGGCGCAGAGGGGTCAGGCATGGTGGCAGCTCACGGACTCAGCATCCCTCTGTGCTGCTTGCTGGGTATTACAGGAGCATCCCTGTGCCTTGCCGCGTATCATCTCCCAGCGCTGGCACACGCAGACCTCGGGCTCAGAAATGCAGCACCCTGCTCCTCAGAGAGCATCACACCTCTTCAGCCCCCTGGTTAATGGTTAGACTTAACCGCTTTGCAGCGGCTGGCTCCCTGACCCAGCTGTGGGAAGAGTCATGGATTTTGAATACTGGATTTTCTGGTCTTACCCTTTGAACCTGTTTTTGCTGTCTGTGGCTGTTGGTAAACTGTGTGCTCCTGACCTCAGACTGCTGCAGAATCCTCTGTGGACCGCTGCATCCCTGATCGGGTACATCCTTGCACGTTGTGCAAGAGCAGGGTTTGATGTAAGTTGGCATGCGTGGCTGAAGGCGAGAGGCTGATTTCAGCTCAGTTTGGTGTAGAATTGCCACCCAGTTTATCATGGGCTCATAAAAATCCCATGTGCTGGTGGGAAGGGGGCTGTGGAGGTGTCTGATCCAGCCAACCCTTGGAGCAGGGCAGTTGCCAACACCGGGCCAGAGCAGCTGGGGCTCTGCAGAGCTAAGGCTGAAGAACTTCCAGGGATGGGACGACTCCTCTCTGGGTACACACCCCAGGGGCTCAGCTGCTCCCCGACCCCAGAAGCAGTGTGGCTGGACCACAGGGGAGCTGTTGGAACTGGCTTGCCCTGCCCAAGTCCATCCTCACCTTGCTGGTACAGCTCATCCCGACACGGAGAGGCGTGTGGAGTGCTTTATTTAGATGGATACCAGGGAGCAGGAGAACTTTGCAGGGTCAGCCTGGGCATTTCAGCAGGGTCTGGGCTCCACGCCTGAGCCCTTGGGGGGGCATTAGGCTCCTTCCTCTTCTCCCCTTGGTGAGACTGGGATGTGCCAGGATGTTCCTGCCCAGAGCTACCTGTTCCTCACTGATAACTCCCCTCTGAAGGATGGTGTCAGATGCCCAAGGCTACTCCCCCGATGTCTGAAAGATTAGACTGGAAGTTTTCTGGGTGGGAGATGTCCCAGGGCTGAGATCAGGGACAGAAATGTAACGTCTGCCCTGGTGTGTTATACAATCTGCTGTTAAATAATCACTTGGGGTCACTGCGCCTGCCAGGCGGCTGCGGCCAGCAGTGGGGCTGCCTGAAAAACAGGCTGTGGTTTGCAGGACTGCTGTCCCCCAGACACGAAGAGGAAAAAGTCAGTTACCACTTCGGGGCAGACCTGTGCTCAGACCCTCCCCATCCTTGGGGTTCCTTGTTGCCAGGTGCTTTTTGGTGACGCAGGCACCAGCCTCGCAAGAGCACGACCTGTTTGTAAAGCCAGCGGCCTGATGTTTGCAGGAGGGAAGTGGCTTTGGCTGCTGTGGGAGGAGGCTGGTGTTTATCTGCAGGATGCTCTGGCTGGATGGGTGCAAGCGGGGACCCGTGCCGGTCTCTGGGACACTGGGTCTGGGGGAGGTGCAGCCGGAGCTGACGGCCGGCTCGTGCTGCACCTTGCCCAGGCCCAGTGGAGACCTGGCACCCACTGAGCACAGCTCTGTGTCCCCCAGCCCCATGGCCGCTCTCCGCGTTTCAGGAAGCTGCAGGGAAGCACAGGCTAGGGCTCAGCCATGGAACCCCCACGCAGTGGCTACCAGCGCATAGGGGGTGGGCTGGTGCCACAGTCCCCAGGCACTAATTTGGGGTGGTGCTGCCCATCTGGGATGGAAAGCCATTTAACAGCACGGTGTTAATGATTTTGAAAGTGCTGCAGAACCAAGTAGCCAAAATGGGCATGTGGAGGGTGTTGGGAAACCTGTGGGAATGGCTAGTGATGATCTGTGCTGGCTGCCAATAAGCAGTCGCTCCAGGGAGCCAGATGACTTGTCCTAGGACATAAAGGCTGTGTCCAGGGAAAGGAATCATGACCGTGGGAAAACTCCCAAAAGCTTCCAAAGCAAGACTGGGGAGCAGCCCTACTGCACTCAGAGCCCGAGCCTCGCTGCCCTGGGGTTACTGTCCTTGGGCACACGTTTGCAGCTAGCTAGCCTGTTTTTGCTGGGTAATTTCTTCCTACTAGGGGTTCTTGGGAGGCAGCCGTGCTCCCCTGGGGGTGAGGGAGGGCAGTTGAATACGAGCAACGAACTGGTGTGGGGCAGGGTGAGTTCTTCTTTTCAACTCAGAAGGTGAGTGGGAAGTGGCACCGCTGGGGGACAGCTGGGCAGCACTGAGGAGGCTCGGCTCACCCCTTGCTTATGTTTTGTCCTCCCGAATGCTGCGCTGGCAGAGCAGGGCATCAGCGTGGCCCTGCGGCGGTGAAGGAAAGAGGTTCTGGGTTTCTGAATTGTGCTCTGCGTCTCCCTGCACAGAGGTCAGGGCACAGCAAGCAGCAGGGATGTGCCAAGAGCTGGCCTGGCAGCCAGAAGCCAGCACCGGTGTGAGAGCACTGGGGGCCTGGGATGGTGTGAAGCGTCTCGTGCACCTGCCAAATGTCCCTCATCTGGAGTGGCAGCCGTGTGGCAATCCTGGTGCTCCTCTCCTCCCAAAATGCAGCTCACAAAGCTGGCGGGAGTCATGAGCTGGGTCCTCTGCGGTCCCTCATGCTCCATCCCTCAGGCCGCTCTGGGACAGCGAGGACCTGGAGCTGCCCTTGTGTCATCCCCAGAGAGCCCTGAATGGGACTGGTGGGCTGGGGTGGGATGCCAGCTCTACCACATCACTTGCACACATGCGCTCCTGCCCCGGATGGGAAACTGCCCTGCTCTTCCCATCTGGTCAATCGCTCAGCCCCCAAACGCTGCAGAGCCATGGCACCGAGTGTCCTTGCCTGTCCCTGCCAGCAGGCCCTTCGGTGCCCAGCTTCCTGTGATCCGGGGCGGCATTCTAGCTTAATGCAGCTATTTTGTTATTTAATCCTGCTTGATTTGCCTTAACACCTTTCCAAACGTTTTAAGCTATCCTTTGTGGTGCTCATCCATGGTTTAATCTGAGATCAAACGATTGTATCTTAATCCCTGGATCTCAAATGAATTTGCCTTTGGTTTGGGAAGCTAACCCTCCCGCCCTCTGCTACAGCCGGGCTGTGTTTATCCAGGGCAGGCACAATCAGGAAAGGAGTAATACGCCTCCTCCCTCTCCTTCTCCTGCTCCTTCTCCCTTTCTCACAAGTTAATGTCACTTGAGCTGCACAGAATAGGTGATGTCCCCCCGATTAACAGTTCCAAATCGTTCTGTGTTTTTACTTGTGATGAACCGCTGGAGCCTTCTTTTGTCAAACTACCCGAATGGGATCAAAGCTAGTGCGATTCCGTGCTTCTCGTGGCCTACTGGGTGCATGGAGCAAGCTGACAGGGAACGAGTGGACAGGGCAGCCCCTGGATCCATTGTACAGCCTGCCTGGAGGACCCCGCCATGCTGCAGCCCCCAGGAGCAGCCTGGCACTGTGCTTTTCCCAGAGGACATGTGCACTTGGCTTTGGTGGCATTGGAGTGGCTGCCTTTACCTCACCCGCTCACCCGGCCCACGGGAGCGCGTTTCGCAGCTCTGCGAGGGGAGAGCTGCGGTTGCTGGAACTGCCCCGGGCCCAGCGGAGCAGCACAGCCCTCTGCAGTTCCTGGGCGCACCGAGACGGATGTGGGGACCACGTCGACACAAGCCCTGCCACCTCTAGAGCATGCCTGGGGTCAGGGCTGGGGCCGGCGCGTACCAGGCCCTGTGGCCATGCCTTCCCCACGTTCTGCTGCCTTCCCTGTGTTCTCTGTCACACAGAGGGATTTGGGGGAGAACCTCTCAGTCAGGCCAGCACAAATCCAGACATCAGGGTGCTGATCTCAGCCCCATCCTCTGGGTGCTGCTAAACCCTGGCTTCTCATTTCATTGCGATTGCCCACGGCTACACTGCGGGGCCTCTGCTCAGATGCAAAGAGGCTTGGAGAAAAAATAAATGCCATTTTTCTACAGTGTGTTCTAGATTTCATTGAGAGTTGATTAAATCTAATGAAATTCACATGTTAATTCAGCCAGGTTAAATGGCACATTCTGCTGTGTCCTCAGCTTGGCCCAGAGGCCAGACTGAACCTGGAACCTGAACGCAGATGACGGAACAGGTCCGGACCCTCCTATCTAGACTCACCCCAGGCTTCGATTCGATGCCAGAGGTGGGATCCAGACAGTTTCATCAGTGTGTTAAGGATCATGGCCCAGATCCAGGCCTGGTTCAGAGCAGAGCGTAGCAGTCATCCTGGGGGTGCTGCTGCCCCAGGCGCCTGCAGTGCTGGTGGGAGAAGCACAAATCCCCATCTGAGCTGGGGGTTCCTGCAGGTGCCACTGTCACTGGGTCTCACACCAGTTCCGGCTGACAGTTACCATGTCTCTGAGGTACCCGAGTGCTTGGCGAGGCAGCCTACACCACTCTAAAACTTCTCCCGAGCTGGGCAGGGTGAGCTGTGACCACTTGGCTAAATTGCATCCAAACCTGTCCTGAGGGAGTGATGGGCTGAGGCAGCTTCATCCCAGGGTGT
Source organism: Eurypyga helias (assembly GCF_000690775.1). NCBI lineage: Eukaryota > Metazoa > Chordata > Aves > Eurypygiformes > Eurypygidae > Eurypyga > Eurypyga helias. Next base: position 43,624 of record NW_010234451.1, read on the forward strand.
GTGGGACCCTGTGCTGGAGGGGGTTTCCTTCCAGGGAGGGACAACAAGAGCTGCAACCCAGCTTCCCTGTTGCTGTGGGAATTCGCAGTAGAATCCCTCTTTCAAGCACAACTCATCTCTGTGCAGCCAGTCTGGACTTGCATGGGAAGAAACCATGTGAAACCCTGGGAATAAGCCACCGGTCTCCTGTGGGGACCTGTAAATCCAGCCCAGCAGAGTCACGTAGCTGCAAACGGTGCAAACAAACTCCGCCACGCATTTGGCACCCTTGTTAAGCCAGGGCAGCCACACTTGTGCAACCAGGAGCCACGTCTGCATGCACAGGGCTCGACGCAAAACCCCCTCCCCAGGCGTGAAGCTGCGCCGCTTCGCCCAACTCGGCATCACCCAGCGGTGCTTCGCCCCGTAGAAGAGGAGTTGGCTCGGCGATGTGAAAGATCATTTAAGCTGCAAGGGTAAATGTTCTCTTCTGAAAGCTACAGCCGGTGCTGATGGGAGGGCTTCCTAGGAAATAACCACCGCGCACAGGGCAATCGGTCTTGCTCTGCCAAGTGAGACTGCACTGACGCTGAGGCCTCTGAGACGGCGACGTATGTTCTCTCGTCCCAGACTGCCTGGTCTTTGTGTGCAAAGCGCACCGATGGCGTAGGCACCGCTGGGGACTCCTTCCTTCAGCCCGGTGCCTGGCCGTTTGTATCCGCAAAGCAGACACGGTTCCGTACCTTGGCTGGAGGCTGTGCGGGTTCAGCGGCCAGTGTGGTTCTCTCTGCAAGACATTTGAGGGGCATCACACTGACAGTTGGGGCAATTCCTCTTTTTGTAAGGACAAGAGGCTTGGGAGCCAGAGTCTGGGGGTATGGAAAAGTTCTTTCTCTGTGGTGGCCTTGATGACCTAAGGAGCCATTGGGAAACACCACCCAGGGGACCTGAACCCTAGAAGTGCTTAGGGTGCCTGGGTCAGGTGAGAAAAAGCATTTTAAAGACTGGAAACACATTTTGCCGTGCTGGCATTTAACATGCGGGTGCGTACTCCCCAGTAGCAGAGCTGGTCTCACTTGCGGAGAGGCAGGTGAAGAGTTGCCCCAGAGCAGGCAGTAGGTGGGTAGACATGTCCTCCGGGTGAGGCTGGCTGCAGAACCATGCCCGCAGTGGGGCAGCCCTGGGGCTTGCAGGTGTGTCGGCACCCGAAGCTGCACTCCATAGAATCATAGAAGGGTTTGGGTTGGAAGGGACCTTAAA
>NW_010234451.1:45230-49621 GCF_000690775.1 Eurypyga helias
GAGGGGCTCCAGCCCTCTGATCATCTTCGTGGCCTCCTCTGGACTCGCTCCAACCAGTCTATATCCTTCTGATGTTGGGGGCTCCACAGCTGGATGCAGCACTCCAGGTGGGCTCTCACAAGAGCAGAGCAGAGGGGCAGAATCTCCTCCCTCGACCTGCTGGCCACACTCCTCCTGATACAGCCCAGGATACGGTTGGATTTAGCCCAGGCTTTAAAAGCAGCCTCATCTTGTGCTCATGTGTAACAGTGAGATACACATCACTCTGTTTATGAAGACCCAGATGACATGCAAACGCACATGAAAGCTGCAGCTGGCTACAGAGCTTCATTTCCAGGAGCAGGAGAAAACCACATAGCCATTTAATCCTTGGAAGACTTCAGTCACCCTGAGAAGACAGGGCAGGATGAGGGAGAAGGCTCCCATGCACACCTGTAAGACTGCAGGCAGGCTGGGTTCCACCAACCCCTGACACATCCCGGCTCCTCTGCACGCTGCCCTCTCTCTCGCCCGCTGTGCCACAGCCCTTTGACCTAACCCCTTAATCCTGGGGAGATTGTGCAACACCTTCAGGCTGAGAACAGATTATGCCCCGTTTCAAAGGTATTTTGCAGTCGGGCTGCATTGGGAGAGCCCGGCAAACGGGCCCAACCCCTCTGCAAAATCACCTGCAGGCAATTCCTGCAGCTGGTGCCTAGCAACATGCTCTGAGCTGCTCTGACAACAGCTAAAATTCAACGTTATTTCACTCTCCCTCCCTCCCCGGAGGAGCAGCTCTTGAGTCATCACCAGGGGAGCAGGGGATGTGTCTCCCACTCGGCTTGCAAGGGGCTGCTCTCTGTCTCGGCACGCGTGCTGCCACCAGCTAAAAAGGCATCGCCCCTCAGCATGCGGGGCACCTGCAGGTTCAGGAGATTTGGTAAATTGGTTTTTCCCTTCCTTCCCACCTTGCTTTCTGCTTCTTCAGAGCTCTCTGCAGGAGAACCAGGTTTGGATCCACGCTGAGGCCACCTTGGCCTTGCTTGGGCGAGCCCTAGGCCCTGCAGACGCAGGGGTAGCTACAGCTTATGGCTGCACCGGGTGCTCAGGTGACACGCGGCACCTCCTGGGTCGCCTGTGCGGGAGACTGAGGCACCCCTGCATCCGAGGGGTGTGCTCCTGGGGGATGGCAGATGCCAGAAAAGCCACAGGAAGCCCAGCTTGCCCGTTCGTGGGGCTGAGGTCCTTGCAGCGGTGGTGAGGCGAACACCGGCCAACCCAGGCAGGACCAGGCGGCACGTTCCTGCGTGTGGGATTGGCAATGACGAGCGGGAGTCAATGGGAGGATCCAGCTGCCCAGGGGGCAGGGGCCTGGAGGGCAGCGCAGCCTCTGGTTCCTGCTGGCACTGTGCAGAGGGGAGGAGGGCTCCAGCTGGACGAGGCTGGGAGCTGTGAGTAGATGAAGCCCGTGAGGAGTAGGGCTGTGGTGCAGCCTGGGTGCTTCTCAGAGACGAGCAAGACGAGGTGCCTTGTGGGGCCTTTCCACACTCTGGGAAGGTCACATGTTTGCCTGAGATCCAGGCAGATTTCCCAGTGGGAGACTGTTAGGAAATCTCAGGCTCACCCGAGTGACGCAGCTGCCGCAGTGCTGTCTGCTGGGAGGGCAGCTGGCCACTGCCTGCCCTGGCTGTTCCCAGTGCCAGCACTGGCTCGCCCCTGCAGGGCTGACCCCCCTGTCCCCCTCTGGAAGCCCCGGGTGGCCCCAGGTACCGCAGCCAAGGGGAGGGGAGGGTGGTTTTGGTGGGGGTGGTGGGGGCCCCCTCTGTCTCCAGCTGGCGCGGCTCCTGGCTGCTTGTGGTGCCGCATAGCTCGGAGGGAAGACTGAGACTCGCCTTGTTGTTAGTTTGGACTCTACGGCCCGAAGCAGATGAGGAAAGACGTTGGTAAGCACGGTACTGCCAACAGGGACCTCTCCAGCTCGTCCGAGGACCCTCAGCCCGTCAGGATGGGAGATCGCTTTGTTCTCCAGCCCAGGAGTGGTGTGCGGTGTGCTTCAGGTGGGTGTTTGGCTTACGGCTCTGTCCTCGTGCGAGTCACCATAAACGAACCCAGGAGCATCACGTAGGTTAGCTGACAGGGACAGAGAGGCATTCTGGACAGAAAGAACTGGAGTCTGATCTGCCCTTTCCTAAGTGTCCATGGGTGCCTCAGCCTGCGTGGATCAGGACCCCTGCTGCGCTGTCTGAAGGCCAGGGGACGGTGGGGTGGCTCCGTCTCCCTTCCAGCTGCGGGAGGGAACAGCTCTCCCAGCGGAGCGGCTGCGCAGCCCTTGCCTTGGGCAGAGCTGGCTCATGGTACTGATGGCACCGGCGGTGTTGAGTGGCCCAAAGTGGGATTGGCACAAGCTTGGCACAGCAGTTTTTTAAACCAGGGTGGGCAAATCCAGGAGAAGATGCCGTCTGTAGCGCTAAGCAGTGCCTTTGCTGGCTGAGGGGACTATTGGCCCAACCGGCCCTTGCAGGTTAGCCGTGTCCTGCTCCAGTGGTCCCTTCCCACCGCAGCCCGCCAGTGGTATGCGTGCTCGCTCCCAAGCTCCTTTCAGGCCAAATTCAGGGCTAGCTTAAGCCGTTCCAGTGCTAACTCCTTGCACAGCCTGCCTCAGAGGGAAGCAGCATGCCATTGGGAGTGCGGTGGAGATGGGGACCTTGGCAGCCAGGAGGTGACACGTTGGTACCAAGACCTTCAGCTCGGAGAGCACCTCCTTCCTCCCTGGAGACATAAAACTAAGGTTGAGCTTTCTGACCTCCGTGTTCCTGACTTCTCACGTTACGGCGGCAGCAAATCCTGTTGCGTGGAGCAGAAATCAATCTATCTGCCTGTAGATGCACTATCCCAAACCCTTGTCTGTGTGAACTGTCCCAGGCTTGATCGGAAACAAGGCTGTTTACAGAACTGGGAAACGTCTTTAGTGTTCTGTTCCCATCCCCATCAGGGTTTTAGTTTTCATACTGAGCTGCTGAAGCTTAAGTTTGCCAGGTAAGTGTTTTCAGCTTTCAGTGGGTTCTGCTTTAAGGTATTTCCCTTTGCCTGATGTCCTGTGTCTCTCTGAAATACCTCTGTATGTAGAGTGTGCTCTGCCTTCTTTCTGATGTCAGGAAAGGTTTTCCTCCTGACTTGGGATGAGGTTAGAAGGACAGCCAGTGGCACACTCATTTTCCCCAGTTGCCCAGCGGCAACTATTTTTCTAGCATTCATACCAACACTTCTGTACAAAGGGGTTGAATCCTGCTTCCATTTATGCTGATGTAAACGAAGAATAATAAATGTCTTGACATTTTTACAGCACTGCATATTTTATTATTACAAGTGGCATAACTAGAATTGAATATATGATACTAGTTTGATCATTGTATCCTTCTCCACTTCTCACTCGCTGTGACTGTAGCATCCTTTAGACATTTTAATATCTTTCTAATGTATTTTAGATATTAAAGCCTGAGGCAAGACCTGTGACTGTAAGCACAGCACCATGAGTAATGGACCCCACTGTTAGGAAGGCCGTTGTGTGCTACCTCAGTAGTAAAGGACTGAAAGTGGGGTTTGGAGATGGCTTGGAAGGCACTTCCAGGTGCCTTGGCGGCCCGTTAGCTTTTGCTTTGAAGATCTCTTTCTGAGCTTTCCCCACACTTGTTTTTCTGCTTGTTTTTCAGATTGCTGTTACTTACAAGTTGCATCTTAAGGACCAAGTAAGTTAGCATAGCTCAAGGCTGTGGGGAAAACGGTTTCTGCGGAGAGTATACCACAGCAAAGTGGGGTTTTGCAAAGCTGTATCCCACTTCACATGCTCTTACCCCATTCACATTAATGTTGTATCAAGTTCATGCTGACAAATTTGATTGTGAAGGTTTTACATGACCTTTAGGAATAAGAAACCTCACAGGCCTAACACCTTCCTGCAGTAAAGGCAGCTAGCTTGAACAGTTGGCCTTTTAAAGGATGCAGTAAGGTCAGTTTGGCTTTAGAGGAACAAGACTCTTCCAAAACCCAGAAATATCAGGAATGTTTGGTCCCTTGGAAACTCGTGAGGCTTATTCTGATTCAGAGCTGTCCTTTTGTGTGTTTCCAGCCCAAATACAGCAGCAGTGCCACAGCGAGCGAGAACTACGGCGTGAGGAGCTGGTGTTACCAGCAGACATGCAGAGGGCCGGGGTCCCTTTCCTGGCTGTCCCTGGGAAGGCAGCAGAGCTGGAGCAGGGAGGCGAGGGCCCAGCGGGGTGACAGTGCAGGCGGAGGTGGATGCCCTCAGGGATGGGCCTGGCGGCACACAGGCAGCCGGCTGGCTGCATCTCCCACACGAGCTGGCGGCAGCGAGGAATCCCCGAGGGATGCTCACGTGCGGCCCTGGGCCCTCC